>NW_026932983.1:0-54658 GCF_032062105.1 Saccostrea cuccullata
ACACTGGGTCCTATGAAAAGATAAACTTAAACGACTTTATAGCTGTTTGGACAAATTTGTAATGGATTAATGTCTCTAGAAGAATATCATGATTCACCAATCAAATGCTTTACTAAAACCTATTATACCGATTAGTTCACCACTATCCATTGCATTAAGCAATGATTAGCCAACTTTCTATTAGTTTTGTAAGTGAAGTTTGACAAGAATGGAGTTCCCTTTATCCCCGACTCGGATTGTGTTAGTAGATCAAATTGATTAGTGAAATTTTGTATTAGCTTAGCTACATGTTTTTCTATCAATTTAGATATGTTGGTAGAATAGAAATAGAACGATAATTATTCAGGTCAGCTTTGTCACCTTTCTTAAAATAGGTGTTACTTTGCCTTGTTTTAAATTTTGGGAAAATACAACTTACTATGCTAGCATTAATAAGATGAGTTATGGGTTTACATATATATTCAGATGCGACTTTCAGAAGAACACGGCCCAATAAAGTCAATACCAGCTGACTTATTGATATTTTGAAGAACTTAACATGATAAAAACTTTCCTCAAATTGATGAACTTTAAACAAGGTGTCCTCGTCAAGCTTATAACTAACAAAATTACATAATAAATAATCAATAAATAATGTCCTCGGTGCTCAGAAAGAATCAAACGACGCTTTTCAATGATTTAGTCTTCATGATTTTACTTATTCATCTCTTTTAAATAAAAAACATGTCGGTAACATATTTTATCCAATTTCTGATTGTTTTTAGAACTCATTTTTGGGTATGACCATTAGTATACTGGAAAATGGCAAATCAAATGATTTTCTGGACCTGTTTCTTCCTTCTGAAAGGTGTTTTTTCAAGTTTAGAAATAGAAACAAGTCAAAAGGTCAAAGATCTGGCGAATATTGTTCTGTGAAAAAACATTAACTTTCTATTTATCCCGAAAACACCTTTACTCTTCAGGGCATGCGGGTTTGGACGCTGTCATGAATAAATTCAATGTAGTGGATTCCTGATTCTGGGTCCTTCCTATAAAAACAACCTTTCGATTTGTTTGCAAAAAAATTGCTTTCTAGACTCCTCCAGATATTAAACTGTCTCCCCAAATACGAATTTGAACAACAGTACCATTAATATTTAAGAAAATTGTATATTGATCTGTCTTTGTGATCTTGCATAGATTTGCTCTTGTCAGACCTTCGCCGTTTTTATCAAGTACATCTTATGGTAAATTTTGTTTTGATGGTTTTAAGCAAAAGATTCATGTTCCAATATCTATTTTAATAAAAAACAAACGTGGATAACTACAATCACTGATATTTTAAAGGTCAAAGATCTGACGAATATTGTTAATGGGAAAAAATATTAACTATCTGTGTATCCCGAAAACCCCTTTACTCTTCAGGGCGTGCGGGTTTGGACGCTGTCTTGAAGAAATTTAATGTAATGGTTTCCTGATTCTGGGTCCTTCCTCTAATAAACCTTTCGATTTTTTTGCAAAAAAAATGTTTTTAGCCTCATCCAGAAATTAAACTGTCTCCACGATTACGAATTTGAACAACACTAATTTGAACAACCACTAATATTTAAGAACATTGCATATAAATCTGTCTTTGTGTTCTTGCAATTCATTGCTCTCGCCAGACCTTCAATGTTTTTGCCAAGTACATCTTAAGGTAAATTTTGTTTTGAGGACTTTAAGCAATAGATTCAAGTTCCATTTTCTGTTTGAATATAAAACAAACGTGGATAACTACAATTACTGATATTTTAAAATAATTGTTAAGACTTTCGCACGCGCTGTCGTTTTCACTCATTTTTCAAAATACATGTGTATAGGGTGACCTTTGAGTACCAAGCTTTTATAAGTGTCAAACGTTTCTTAAAAACAGTGTAAACTACTCCCGATATGATGTCTATCAAATTTGCTATGTGTCCTAAAGCCAATCATACATCATCAAATCATCATATTATTTGTTGAAATTTGGCAAACAGTAAATAGGTTGTTAAAATTTTTGTTGGCAAGGTGGGTACCCATCTTTGATGCCCATTACATAATTTTTTATCATTGAAATCCACCTGCTCATTTGTCTATAAAACAGGCATCGTTTGCTGTAAATGTCACACATTTCAGTGAATATTTCTTTGGGATTTTTAACAAGTTTTACAGCAGCTTTAATGTAGCTTTTATTTTCACTCTAGTGATTCTTTACCATTCATTTATAATGCAGTGTCTCGAATAGCTCTTGTTATCCAGCTTCTCTCGATGAAACTATGTGATGAAAAGTGGTCACACAAACTGTTATAAATTTAGTAAAGATTGCAATAATGAGAGAAAATCAAATTTAATGTTCATATGACATCTGTTTTGTATCTTATACAGTTCAGGACATTATTTATTGAACAGCCCTCGTTTATAAGGATCATAATCACGTTTTGGCATTTTCAAAAGAAGCTTGTTGAGATATCCGTAAACTGGTTATCAAAAGTATTTGCAATATCCTTTAAATCTTCAACAATATCCCTATTAGAAAACGCATGAGATGGAGTTGTGTTATGAATTACATGTTAACTGTTAAGATCATTCCACATTTCTATTAGGGAATTTAATATCTGTTCATATCGCTGTTTTATTAAGAACATTTGATTTGTTTTGATAGCTACAGTACCAACCAGACCCTACCTGACACCCAAGCAGTCCCAATGGAGCAGTCCCCAGAACTGCTTTGGGACCACTCTGGATCTGCTGTGGGACTGCTCTGGGACCGCTATGGGACTGCCCTGGACTGCTCTAAAAAGCAGACCCAGCAGTCCAAGCAGTCCAAGCTGTCCCTGGAATGTTTTCTGGCACTGCTTTGTTCACTCATGTGTGAAAAAAATTCTGAGTGACATGATGTAACACCCCATGTGTATTCTGAATTTGCAGGCTCCCAGTTCTTTACTTGCAGTAGAGAGGAGTTTAAACTAATAATAAAGCAAGGATTTCTTACAATCTTTAAAAAAAGATTATAATTTAATTAATATTTTCAAAGACTGTATATTTACACAAATGTAGCTAGAATATTTTTTCAAATAAAGCTATTAAATAAGGAAGTCAGGAAGAGATTTTTATCTCTAAAAATAAATTACAGGTTTATAAGTAAAAAATATCTACATGTAGGCCTATTTTATTATTTAATGTAAAATTATGTGCACTCAAAATTTGCGTTGGCACTAATTAAAAATAATCATTACAGTTAATATAAGATTTTTAATTGAAAAGCTTCAATGTTTTACGAGTACCACGCTAAAAAAGTATTCCATGCAACCCTCAAATAAAGCCTAACAAGTTAATAAATGAACATGAAATAAAATTATGCTACCATTTTTTAATAACTTAAACAATGTGAAACAATGTAACTAATTTCTCAGTTAATTAATCATAATGGGCAGTTTTTAATTTATAAACAAGTTATCAAAAGAGTACAATCATTTTTAAATTCAAATGAAAATACCTGGAATTGTGATTTATTTCTTTTTTTCAAATTGTTCGTAGTTTACGTGTCCTAATGTTTTATTAAATGGTATTAACACCGTGGCAGTTTTAACCACCTTAGCAGCATGAAATTTTGCTTTGTTAATTGGGTATACATAACAGCGTAACACACCATTGAACATGCTGGTCAGACAATGTCCCTAATTTCACATCTATGTAATCCAAAAATAAAATTGATAAATGAAATGTGTATAAATTTCTTTCAGGATCAATTAATTTTGAACATAATCTGAGGGTTCTATTCTGATGATACAGATGTATATTCTAACATCCCCGGAACTGCTCTGGGACTGCTTTGTGTCAGGTTGGGTCTGGTCGGTACTGTAACTTTGTTTTGATAAATATAGTTCTCCATGTCTCCTTCTTTGTGGTAAGTGTCCTGTTAAGGTCTAGCATTGTTTATTTCTTGTGTCATACATTTAGGACGGATTTCACTCTTTACTCGTTTGTTTTAACCTGTGCATGCTGGTCAAGTACGCTATTAAATAATTCATGGAATTCAGTTAGTATTTCATTAGGGTCATGCATGTGGAGGAGATTGTAAAATTCTACATCTTTTAAGTATTGGAGGATTTTTTTTTTTTCATCAAACTATTTTAAGTCTCTATACTGAATTTCTATGTGTTTTCCTTTTTGCACCATGCATTTTGTTTTTCTAGTGGCACATATTAGGTAGTAGGTCAGAGATGACTATAAAAGGTACATTTACTTCACACATGTTATCTAGTTTATTGGTGTAAAAGTGATCTATTAGGGTACTTGAGGTATTAGTTACTCTGGTTGCTGCTGTAATTAACTGTGAAACCCATACTCTTCCGAAACAACTTTGTGGGGGTTCTTTGAATAAGTCAAAATTAAAGTCACCTGTTAAGATAATTAAATTGTTATGGACAAGGTTAAAAAATTTTCGTAAGTACAAAATGACTAAGGTAAAAAGTCAAATTTGTTTGTTTAAAATGGAAGTTCTTGCCACAAAGAATTGATAATTGAAATTCCTAGTATCTATCGATTGAAAAATTAAGGCCAAGGTAAAAGTTTGGATTTTTTGTGTGAATATGGATCAAAGTCCAAGGACAAGGTCAAAGGGTCAAGGTTCTTGATATAAAACGAAAGGTCTTGTCACAAGGATAAAATATTTGAAGCATGAAAGCCCTAGTTCTAACCCTTCAAAAAATATGTTCAAGATTGTATTTGTGAAGTACTCCAAGGTCATGGTCAAAGTTCTTGGTATTCCATGAAGCGACTTCTCACAAGGATTACATACGTGAAGAATGAAAGCCCTAGCCCTTAGTATGGAAATCTTCAAAGTCAAGGTCAAAAGGTCAAAGTTGTTGGTAATCAATAAATTAAAAGTCTTGCCACCAAAAAATACAGATATGAAATATTAAATTCCTGGTATCTACTTTTCAAAAGATATGGCCAAAGTAAAATTTTGGTATTTTTGTATAGAGAGTGGGCCACACTCCAAGGTCAAGGTCAAATTTGGCGATACCCAAGAAAAGGTCTTATCACAGAGAATACACATGTGAAATATAAAAGTAATAGCTCAACTAAATCAAAAGTTGTGTGCAAGGTTCAAGTTTTTGCGGACAAACAGACAGACAGAGAGACAGACGGACGGACACGACAAAAACTAAATACCCCCGAAACTTCGTTAACGGTGGCATATAAAAAATGAAAAACATCATTACAAGACTTTGATTGTCATTTGTTTTCTTTCAAAAAAAGGTAGAGGGATGCTTTCTCCACCATGGTATTTCATCCGTCTTCTGAGATAAGTTCCCCGTGATTGTTGTGCTCCTGATTTGTATCGTGAATGGATCTTTCTGCATGAAAACATGTTTAATGACTTCAAATCTCATTGATTTTATCACCACAAGTAACATCTCACTTTTCTGACTTTCTAAAGTACATCGTGATCAGCATAAAAAACGCCCTCTTTAGGGAGAAGAACGGATATGGATTTCTTTATGTTCATTGGGTATGGATAATAAGCTCTAAATAAACGATTTTATTCAAAATCTTTGAAATCTTGTGTTTAATAGAAACAGTAGAAAATAGAAAAATAGAAAAATAGTTTTATTTAATAGAAAAAAAAATTGCCATATGCTTTTACCATTCTGCTTTTTATCATATTGTACTCGTCCTTTGTTTTATATTGTACTTGTTTTCTACATGTACGTGTAAAGCACAGGGGCCTGTAACATACTGTATTTGATTTTATGTAATCACTATATGTATACAAAAAGAGAAAGGGAAACAACGTCAGCTCGAATTTACACAGGGTCGATCTCGGAAATGACTCGTGTTTTCAATAAAATACCTTGCAGTTAGTGAAATAACGTCTGGGATCATTCAGTAATAATCACTCTTTAATAAAAATACCATCGCGGTCATTTAAGAATCGTGTAAGTCGTGTTTTGCAGATCCGATATCCTGTCATGCAAGTGATGTAGTTTAAGTCGTCCACTAAATTCGCTAAACATTGCATCTATAACATTTAACGCGAGATGTGATTGGTCAATGGTGCTTTTTAGAACAGATCTGACCAATCACGCTCCGCCTTTTACCAATCATGGTTTTTTTCAAAATGTCGTCTGTTCTTTGGTCGAGCCTCTATAAACGAAAAAAGCTACCGATTTATTCAAATCGGAGATATTGTACCTTTTAATTGCAATTAACAAAAGAAAAAGATGACTTTCGTGAACGCTGGATCTTTACTTTGTGTTTTCCATCTCCGGAAAGACTTCAAACTGGAGGAAATGTGCGAATTTTGCCTCGTTTTAGTGGACGACTTAAAGTACATCGACTCGCACAACGGGATATCGAGTTAGTATTACCCAGCTTAAACGCTATCAAAAGTAACGAGGTTTCTGTTTTATTTAAGAATATTTATCGTAGTATGATTTCTAGCTATAATTTAATTGGCTACATTCTTTTTATCTATGAAATACGAAATATTTCCGAGATCAACCCTGTGTAAATTCTGGCTGACGTTGTTTCCCTTTCCTTTTTTGTATATATATAGTGATTACGTAAAATCAAAAGCAGTATGTTACCGGCCCCTGTGGTGTAAAGCGCTTTAGGGTAATTACATAATTATATAGGGCGCTATGTAATAGTAGAATAATAATAATAATAACTAGATGAGATCTCGTTGCGAGCAACGAGTGGGTCTTCCGTTCGATTCTTGATGAGATGAGATCAGATTTTGGATTGAAATTTTCATTCTAAAATAATGATTCTCCACAATCTGTAAAAAGACATTGAACAATAAAGACTTAAAAAATCGGCCTTTTGCCCCTAACGGCCCCTAATTATAGGAATCGGCCCTTTTTATTCATATCATCTTAAAGCTCTTAAGATGTTGAACATGTTTTGTTTAACAACTACTCAGAAATTCTTTTTCGTTTTTGAGCTAATAGCAAAAGAAATATTTAGGGGCCAACCCTTCAACTCCTTAATGGGGACGTTTAGCAAAAAATGAAAGGTTGCATATTGTTCAGAACATTATTTTGAACATCTTTTGTTCAATATTGCTTTTCAAACTATTTCTTCCTTTCGAGATATAAAGCATCAAAGATTTAGCATTCTGGCCCCTTGTGGCCCCTAATTATTTACCATACGACATAAAAATCATAATATATAGTTGTAGATGGTTGAGATACACATCTTTGCTTCAGTAATGTATTTACAAAATATTAAAAGATAAAGAGTTATCGATTGAAGACTTTTGGCCCCTCTTGGCCCCTAATTCGAGTGCCCAGCCCCTTTTCCGGGATCTCATTTTAAAGATCTTAAGATTTTGAACATGTTGTGTTCAACAACTGTTCAGAAATTCTTTTTCGTTTTTGAGCTATTAGCAAAAGAAATATTTAGGGGCCAACCCTTCAACTCCTTAATGGGGACGTTTAGCAAAAAATGAAAGGTTGCATATTGTTCAGAACATTATTTTGAACAACTTTTGTTCAATATTGCTTATCAAAATATTTCTCCCTTTCGAGATATAAAGCATCAAAGATTTAGCATTCTGGCCCCTTGTGGCCCCTAATTATGTACCATGCGACATGAAAATCATAATATATAGTTGTAGATGGTTGAGATAAACATCTTTGCTTCAGTAATGTATTGCAAAATATTAACTGAAAAGGAGTTATCGATTGAAGACTTTTGGCCCCTCTTGGCCCCTAATTCGAGTGCCCAGCCCCTTTTTCGGGATCTCATCTTGAAGATCTCAAGATTTTGAACATTTTGTGTTCAACAACTGTTCAGAAATTCTTTTTCGTTTTTGAGCTATTAGCAAAAGAAATATTTAGGGGCCAACCCTTCAACTCCTTAATGGGGACGTTTAGCAAAAAATGAAAGGTTACATATTGTTCACAACATTATTTTGAACATCTTTTGTTCAATATTGCTTATCAAAATATTTCTCCCTTTCGAGATATAAAGCATCAAAGATTTAGCATTCTGGCCCCTTGTGGCCCCTAATTATGTACCATACGACATAAAAACCATAATATATAGTTGTACATGGTTGAGATAAACATCTTTGCTTCAGTAATGTATTACAAATTATTAACTGATAAAGAGTTATCGATTAAAAACTGTTGGGCCCTTTCAGCCCTTAATTTGATGAGTCAGCACAATTATCTTGATATCATATTAAAGATCTTAATATTATGCACAAATGTTGTTCAGTATGTTTTAACAAAATATTTATATTAGCAAAAGATATGATACAAAATGTCTCAAAAAATCACTCATAAAACGTGTCAGAACATAAATTTTGACCTTTTACTCGATTGCTTCCATACTAGGCACTGCCGGAAAAATCCTGACCATGTTGCAACATGGAAACATGTCCTCTATCATCACTAAAAATTTCAGCTTTATAGCTTGAGCCGTTTTTGAGTTCCATCACAGACAAGGAGGACCTCTAAATTTCGATCAAAGGGCGATAACTCCCGACCGGAAGTGAATTTCAAAAAAATGATTTGCCGGAATTAACTTCAGATGACAACGCATCGACTGTGAAAATTTGAAGCAAATCGAACGAGACATCTCCGAGAAATCTTCTGCACAAATTTTGTAAGAAAAAAAAGAATAAAAATAATAATAATAACTAATAGATCTCGTTGTGAACAACGAAAAGGTCTTCCGTTCGATTCTTGATGAGATGAGATAAGATTTAAAAAGAAACTTTCATTCTAAAATAATGATTTTCCATAATCTGTAAAAAAGACATTGGACAATAAAGACTTCTAAAATCGACTTTTTGCCCCTTACGGCCCCTTAAATTAGGGATCAGCCCTTTTTTCTTCATATCATTTTAAAGCTCTCAGGATTATGAACACTTTTTGTTCAACAACTATTCAGAGATTCTTTTTCGTTTTCGAGTTATTCGGAAAAGAAATATTAAGGGACTAGCCCTTCTACTCCCTAATGGGGACGTTTAGCGAAAAATGAAAGGTTGCATATTGTTCAGAACATTATTTTGAACATCTTTTGTTCAATATTACTTATCAAAATATTTCTCACTTTCGAGATATAAAGCGTCAAAGATTTAGCATTCTGGCCCGTTGTGGCCCCTAATTATGTAATGTACGATATTAAAATCATAATATACAGTTGTAATTGTTGAAATAAACATTTTTGCTTCAGTAATGTATAGCAAATTATTGACTGTTAAAGAGTTATCGAAAAAAGACTTTTAGCCCCTCTTGGCCCCTAATTTGAGTGTCCAGCCCCTCTTTCTGGATTTCACCTTAAAGCTCTTAGGATTTTGAGCACTTTTTGTTCAACAACTATTCAGAGATTCTTTTTGTTTTCGAGTTATTCGCAAAAGAAATATTTAGGGGCCAACCCTTCAACTCCCTAATGGGGACGTTTAGCGAAAAACTGAAGGTTGCATATTGTTCAGAACATTATTTTGAACATCTTTTGTTCAATATTACTTATCAAAATATTTCTCACTCTCGAGATAAAAAGCGTCAAAGATTTAGCACTATTGACCCTTATGGCCCCTAATAGTGTAGAATACGACATAAAAATCATAATATACAATTGTAGATTGTTGAGATAAACATTTTTGCTTCAGTAATGTATAACAAAAATTGACTAATAAAGAGTTATCGAAAAAAGACTTTAAGCCCGTTTTGGCCCCTAATTTGAGTGCCCAGCCCCTTTTTCTTGATTTCATCTTGAAGCTCTTAGTATTTTGAACACTTTTTGTTCAATAACTATTCAGAAATTATTTTTCGTTTTCGAGTTATTTGCAAAAGAAATATTTAGGGGCCAACCCTTCAACTCCCTAATGGGGACTTTTAGCGAAAAATGAAAGGTTGCATATTGTTCAGAACATTATTTTGAACATCTTTTGTTCAATATTACTTATCAAAATATTTCTCCCTTTCGAGATATAAAGCATCAAATATTTAGCATTCTGGCCCCTTTTGGACCCTAATTCTGTACCATACGATATTAAAATCATAATATATAGTTGACATTAAAATCATAATATAGTGGTGGATTGTTGAGATAAACAATTTTGCTTCATTAATGTATAACAAAATATTGACTGTTAAGGAGTTATCGAAAAAACACTTTTAGCCCCTTTTGGCCCTTAATGTGATGAGTCAGCACTTTTTTCTTGATATCATTCTAAAGATATTGTTATTCTGCACAAATTTTGTTCAGTATGTTTTATCAAAATAATTAAACTTTAAAAGATATGAAGCAAAATGTCTTAAAAAATCAGTCATGATTCGTGTCCTAAATTTTGACCCCTACCGAGCTTCCATACTAGACACTTCCGGAAATTATCCTGACCCAGGTGCAACATGGCAACATGTCATCTATTATCACTGAAAATTTCAACGCTCTAGCTTAAGCCGTTATTGAGTTCTATCACAGACACGGAGGTCGTCTGAATTTTAAGAAAAGGGCGATAACTCTAGACCGGAAGTGATTTTCAAAAAATCCTTCAGCCGGAATTAACTTCAGATAATTCTGCACCAACCCTGAAAATTTGAAACAAATCGATCGAAAGATCTCTGAGAAATCGTCGGCACAAAATTTGTGCAGAAAAAAATAATAATAATAACTAGAGCAAAGCTCGTTGCAAAGCAACGAGTAGGTCTTCCGTCCGGTTTTGACTGGAAGTGCCGAAAGTGACATCAAAAAAGAAAGCAATGAGCTAAGTCGTCTCCAGTGACTTTATAATGTAAATTTTGCATCAAAAGCTTTCAAAATAAGCTATTTTTGGCTACTTCCGGTTTGACCGGAAGTGACGACGACGGACGGAAGATTAATTTTTATGCTTCCAGAGACATATGTTATCCAAAAACTTGTCTAGAACGGCAAAAATACGCATTTTCTGACTACTTCCGGTTTGGCCGGAAGTGACGACGATGGACGTATTTTGTCGACTCCAATAGATAAAGCTTGACATTTTGAACAACTTTGCTTCTTTGACGTATTACAAATTCTCAATACTTTTTGAGATATAAAGAAAAAACTGTTGGCCCCTCTAGATCCTTTAATTTTAGGGGCCAGCCCTTTTTTCGAGATATCATTTAAAAGATCTTGGAATTCTACACTTGTTTTGTTCTATATGTTTTAACAAAATATTTCCAGGTAAAAAGATATCGTAGAAAAGGTGTTAAAAATTTTGAAATTCTCGATACGACTATTTTCGGGCCATAGCGAGCGCCGACGTGCGGCACTTCAGATAAAAATGAAATAATTTTACATATCTATAGACTTGGTCTATCATACCTCAAAGTTTCATGTTTCTATCTTGAGCCATTTTTGAGAATGTCTGCGTACAACCAGCCCCTTAAAAAATCATAAAATCGACAATATCTCCAAACCGGAAGTGACGTCATCAAATCTGAAAAAAATGCATAAGGTTCAAGTGATGTTACATAAGTCCTGAAAGTTTCATGGAAATCCATCCAGCCGTTTCCGAGAAATTGCGTGCACAAAATCGGTAAGAAAAAAAAAGAATAATAATGAGCTAAAAAGTCTCCAGTAACTTTATAATTTCAATTTTGCATCAACACCTTCAAAATAAGCCATTTTTTGCTACTTCCGGTTTGACCGGAAGTGACGACGACGGACGGAAAAATTACTTTTAATGCTTCCAGAGACATATGTAACCACAAAACTTGTCAAGAACGGCAAAAAAACGCATTTTCCGACTACTTCCGGTTTGACCGGAAGTGACGACGCCGGACGTATTTTGACGACGCCAGTAGATTAAGCTTGACATTTTGAACAACTTTGCTTCTTTGACCTCTTACAAATTCTTAATACTTTTTGACTTATGAAAGAAAAACTTTCGGCCCCTCTAGGCCCTTTAATTTAAGGGCCAGCCCTTTTTTCAAGATATCATTTGAAAGATCTTGAAATTTTACACTTCTTTTGTTCTATATGTTTAAACAAAATGTTTACAGGTAAAATAATATCGTAGAAAAGGTGTAAAAATTTTGAAATTTGCGATTTGTCATTTTTCGAGCCATAGCCAGCGCCGACGTACTGCACTTCCGGTAAAAACGAAAGACTTTACGCATATCTATAGACTTTGGTCTATCATACCTGAAAGTTTCATGTTTCTATCTAAAGCCATTATTGAGAAAGTCTGGAGACAACCTGACCCTTTAAAATTCATAAAATCGGCAATATTTCCAAACCGGAAGTGACGTGATCAAAACGGAAAAAAATGCATGAGGTTCAAGTAATGATACAAAAGTCCTGAAAGTTTCCTTGAAATCCATCGAGCCGTTTTCGAGAAATCGCGTGCACAAAATCGGTAAGAAAAAGAATAATAATAATAAAAGTGAAAAAGAAACCTAAGAATAACAAGAAGGTCTTCCGCTGAAGACGGAAGACCTTAATAATAACTAGAGCCAAGCTCGTTGCAAAGCAACGAGTAGGTCTTCCGTCCTGTTTGACCGGAAGTAGATTTTATTTTTAACAAAAGTGAGAAATAACGCCCAGAAATAGCTTGAATCCTCTAAAGCTATGTTAATCATTGCAAAAATAAGCCATTTTTTGCTACTTCCGGTGTGACCGGAAGTGACGACGACGGACGGAAAATAATTTTTTATTGTCCCAGAGACATCTGTTACCTAAAAACGTGTCAAGAACGGCTAAAATTCGCGTTTTCCGACTACTTCCGGTTTGGCCGGAAGAGACATCGCCGGACGAATTTTGACGACGCCAATACATTAAGCTTGACATTTTGAACAACTTTGCTTCTTCGATGTATTAAAAATTCTTTATAGATTTTGAGATATAAAGAAAAAACTTTTGGCCCCTTCAGGCCCCTAAATTTAGGGGCTAGCCCTTTTGTCGAGATATCATTTGAAAGGTCTTGGAATTCTACACTTCTTTTGTTCAATATGTCTTAACAAAATATTTTCAGGTAAAAAAATATCGTAGAAAAGGTGTAAAAAATTTGAAATTCAAGATACGACTATTTTCGGGCCATAGCGAGCGCCGACGTGCGTCATTTCCGGTAAATTTGATATACCTTATGCACCTTTCCAAACTTAGCTCTACCTAACCTCAAAGTTTGAAGTTTCTATCTAGAGCCATTTTTCGGGAAAACTGTGGACAAAATGACCCTTAAAAATCAGAAAATCGACGATATCTCTAGACCGGAAGTGACGTCATCAAAACGGAAAAAAACGCATAAGGTTCAAGTAATGTTCCATAAGTCCTGAAAGTTTCATAAGATTTTGTTTGGCCGTTTTCGAGAAATCGCGTGCACAAAATCGGTAAGAAAAAAAAAATAACTAGAGCAAAGCTCGTTGCAAAGCAACGAGTAGGTCTTCCGTCCTGTTTCACCGGAAGTAACTTTCATTTTTACAAAAATGAATAAAAACGCCCAAAAATGTATAAATCACCTTAATTTATGTTGATTAATGCTAAAATAAGCCATTTTTTGCTACTTCCGGTTTGACCGGAAGTGACGACGACGGACGGAAAATTAATTTTTATGCTCACAGAGAGATATGTTACCAAAAAACGGGTTAAGAACGGCAAAAATACGCGTTTTCTGACTACTTCCGGTTTGGCCGGAAGTGACGACAACGGACGTTTTCTAATGGCTCCGTTAGATTGAGCTTGACATTTTGAACAACTTTGCTTCTTTGACGTATTACAAATTCTCAATACGTTTTGAGATATAAAGAAAAAACTTTCGGCCCCTCTAGTCCCTTAATTTTAGGGGCCAGCCCTTTTTTCGAGATATGATTTGAAAGATCTTGGAATTCTACACTTCTTTTGTTCTACATATTTTAACAAAATATTTCCAGGTAAAAAGATATCGTAGAAAAGGTGGTAAAATTTTTGAAATTCGCGATAGGACTATTTTTGCGCCATAGCGAGCGCCGACGTGCGGCACTTCAGATAAAAATGAAATATATTTTACATATCTATAGACTTTGGTCTATCATACCTGAAATTTTCACGTTTCTATCTATAGCCATTTTTTAGAACATTCGAGGACAATCTGACCCTTCAAAAATCATAAAATCGACAATATCTCCGAACCGGAAGTGACGTCATCAAATCGGAAAAAAATGCATAAGGTTCAAGTAATGTTACATAAGTCCTGAAAGTTTCATGGAAATTCATCGAGCCGTTTCCGAGAAATCGCGTGCACAAAATCGGTAAGAAAAAAAAGAATAATAATAATAATAACTAGAGCAAAGCTCGTTGCAAAGCAACGAGTAGGTCTTCCGTCCTGTTTGACCGGAAGTTTATGCAACTTCCGGTGTGACCGGAAGTGTCGACGACGGACAGAAAATTAATTTTTATGCTCCCAGTGACAGATGTTACCCAAAAATTTTTCAAGAACGGTAAAAATACGCGTTTCTCGACTACTTCTGGTTTGGCCGGAAATGACGTTGACGGCCGTATTTTGACGACTCATTAGATTAAGCTTGACATTTTGAACAACTTTGCTTCATAGACGTATTACAAATTCTCAATAATTTTTGAGATATAAAGTAAAAACTTTCGGCCCCTGTAGGCCCCTTTTTTTAGGGGCCAGCCCTTTTTTCGAGATATCATTTGGAAGAACTTTAAATTCTACACTTCTTTTGTTCTATATGTTTTAACAAAATATTTCCAGGTTAAAAGATATCGTAGAAAAAGTGCTAAAAATTTTGAAATTCGCGATAGGCCTATTTTCGGGCCATACCGAGTGCCGACGTGCAGCACTTCCGGTAAAAATAAAATACATTCCACAAATCTACAGATATAGGTCTACTATACCTGAGAGTATCACGTGTCTATCTAAAGTCGTTTAGGAGGAATCCTGCGGACAAACTGACCCTTAAAAAATCATTAAAGTGCTGATAACTCCGGACCGGAAGTGACGTCACCAAAACAGAAAAAAACGCATAAGGTTCAAGTGATGTTACATAAGTCCTGAAAGTTTCATGGGAATCCATCCAGCCGTTTTCGAGAAATCGCATGCACAAAATCGGTAAGAAAAAAAAACAATAATAATAACTAGAGCAAAGCTCATGGCAAAGCAACGAGTAGGTCTTCCGTCCAGTTTGACCGGAAGTAGAGTTTATTTTTAACAAAAATTCCAAATAACGCCCAAAAATAGCTTGAATCATCTAAAGCTATGTTAATTGATGCAAAAATAAGCCATTTTTTGCTACTTCCGGTCTGACCGGAAGTGACAACGACGGACGGAAAATAAATTTTTATGCTCCTAGAGACATTTGTTACCCAAAAACTTGTCAAGAACGGCAAAAATACGCATTTTCCGACTACTTCCGGTTTGGCCGGAAGTGACGTCGCCGGACGAATTTTGACGACGCCAATAGTTTAAGCTTGACCTTTTGAACAACTTTGCTTCTTTGACGTATTACAAATTCTGTATAGATTTTGAGATATAAAGAAAAAAGTTTCGGCCCTCTAGGCCCCTAATTTTAGGGGCCAGCCCTTTTTTCGAGATATCATTTGAAAGATCTTGGAATTCCACACTTCTTTTATTCTATATATCTTAACAAAATATTTCTAGGTAAAAAGATATCTTCGAAAAAGTGTTAAAAATTTTGAAATTCATGATACGTCTATTTTCGGGCCATGGCAAGCGCCGATGTGCGGCACATCCGATAAAAATGAAATACGTTATACATATTAACAGACTTTGGTCTATCATACCTGAAAGTTTCATGTTTTTATCTTGAGCCATTATTGAGAAAGTCTGCGGAAAACCTGACCCTTCAAAAATCATAAAATCGACAATATCTGCAAACCGGAAGTGACGTCATCAAATCGGAAAAAAATGCATAAGGTTCAAGTGATGTAACATAAGTCCTGAAAGTTTCATGGAAATCCATCGAGCCGTCTTTGAGAAATCGCGTGCACAAAATCGGTAAGAAAAAAAAGAATAATAATAATAATAATAAAACTGAAAAAGACACCTAAGAAGAACAAGCAGGTCTTCTGCTGAAGACGGAAGACCTTAATGTCTTCCGCTGAAGACGGAAGACCTTAATAAAAGTGAAAAAGAAACCTAAGAATAACAAGAAGGTCTTCCGCTGAAGACGGAAGACCTTAATAAAAGTGAAAAAGAAACCTAAGAATAACAAGAAGGTCTTCCGCTGAAGACGGAAGACCTTAATAATAAAAGTGAAAAAGAAACCGAAGAAAAACAATAAGGTCTTCCGCTGAAGACGGAAGACCTTAATAATAAAAGTGAAAAAGAAACCTAAGAATAACAAGAAGGTCTTCCGCTGAAGACGGAAGACCTTAACTAGATACGATCTCGTTGCGAGCAACGAGTGGGTCTCCCGTCCGATTCATGATGAGATGAGATAAGATTTTGATTGAAATTTTCATTGAAAGTAATGCTTTTCCATAATCCATGAAAAGACATTGAATATTAAAGACCTAAAAATCGACCTTTGGATCCTCACGGCCCCTAATATTAGGGATCAGCCCTTTTTTCGTCATATAATTTTTATGCTCTCAGGATTTTGAACACTTTTTCTTCAACAACTATTCAGAGATTCTTTTTCGTTTTCGAGTTATTTGCATAAGAAATATTTAGGGGCCAACCCTTTAACTCCTTAATGGGGACGTTTAGCGAAAAATGAAAGGTTGCATATTGTTAAGAACATGATTTTGAACATCTTTTGTTCAATATTGCTAATCAAAATATTTCTCACTTTCAAGATATAAAGCGTCAAAGATTTAGCATTCGTGCCCTTGTGGCCCCTTATTATGAAGTATACGACATTAAAATCATAGTCAACAGTTGTAGATTGTTGAGATAAACATTTTTGCTTCAATTATGTATAATAAAATATTGACTGTAAAAGAGTTATCGGAAAAAGAGTTTAAGCCCCTTTTTGGTCCCTAATTTGAGTGCCCAGCCCCTTTTTCTCGATATCATCTTAAAGCTCTCAGGATTTTGAACCCTTTTTGTTCAACAATTAATCAGAGATTCTCTTTTGTTTTGGAGTTATTATAAGAAATATAAGGGGCCAACCCTTCAACTCCTTAATGGGGATGTTTAACGAAAAATGAAAGAGTGTATATTGTATAGAACATGATTTTGAACATCTTTTGTTCAATATTACTTATCAAAATATTTCTCACTTTCGAGATATAAAGCGTCAAAGATTTAGCATTCTGGCCTCTTGTGGCCCCTTATTATGTAAGATACGACTTTAAAATCATAATATACAGTTGTAGATTGTTTTTGCCCCTCACGTTCCCTAATTTAAGGAATCGGCCCCTTTTTATTCATATCACCTTAAGCTCTGAAGATTTTGATCTCTTTTTGGTTGTAAATTGTTGAGATAAACATTTTTGCTTCAGTATTGTACAACAAAATACTGATTGTTAAAGAGTTATTGAATAGAGATTTCTGGCCCTTTTTACCCCTTATGTGATGAGTCACCGCTTTTTTCTAGATATTATATTAATGATCTTGTTGTTCTGCACAAATCAATATAATTATATTATAAAAGATGCAAAATGTCTCGAACAATCACTCATAAAACGTATCTTACCGTGCTTCTCTACTAGGCACTTTCGAAAAATATCCTGACCATGTTGCAACATGGCGACATGTCTTCTATCATCCCTGAAAATTTTAGCTTTCTAGCTTGGGCCGTTTTTTGAGTTTATTTACAGTCGTTTGGCTAGCTCCGGACGGATTTTGGCCAGTTCCGAATAATTATGAATTTAAGAGCAGATGCATAATACATTCAAAGGTATAAAAATAAATTGATACCTATTGTAAGAAAGCTTATTTATGAGTGTTTGAATTATGCAATGTTTTGACTTTTTGCCGTCAATTAGCGTTCGTTATTGTACTTGAAAGAGTCGACATACTTTTACAATACAACAAATCTGAATCACTGCGACGCGTAAATCTGCAGAAAGACCTTTGTAAAGACACCGATTTTTCAAATAAAACAACATTCTAGGTATCAAAAGTAAGTTTGATATGTACTCTAACAAATACTAAAAGCTTGCTTAAAATCAATGATTGGAACACTGGGAGATATCGGAACATTTTCGTGTTATCATTTTACTAGTTCCGGATACCCATTTTAACCACCATTATAAATTCATTCTTCGATGTTTTCTTCATTGTAAACGTGACTTATTATACCCCCTCTTGAGAAGCAGTGGGACGGGTATATAGTGATGCTATTTTTGCGCATCCATTCATGTGTATGTCCGTCCGTCTGTCTGTACGCCCGTCCCTCTGATACGCTTTAGGGTACCCATTTCTTATCCACAACTCCTCTTCTACCAGTGAATGAAATTTAATGAGGCTTCACAGAATTAAATGAAGCTTTCACAGACTCTTTGTTTAATCGTGCCAAAGAACATTTTCTATTTTTATGTTTTCATCTGGCATAAAATTTGGTCTCCTTTAGCTTACCATGGATGTTGCCATTCTTTCTAATATTGAAGGGTATATCCATCTCTTATCCGCAATTCCTCCATTCCACTGAATGAAATTTAATGATACTATATTAGGTTATTTATTACATTGTGCCATTGTACATGTGACCTCTAATTTTGACTAATTTCGGGTCTGCCAGAGAGTCATATAAGAACACTTATCTTAACTTGCGAAATATTTTTTTGAAGGGGAAGGCTGAACTTTTATTAAACAATATTTAATTCCTCGAGTCAATAAATTACTTTGACAAAAAACTTCAATTTTGAAATAATGCCTCGTACTATTTATAGCACCGCCGATTCCGTTTCTTATTCGGAACTGGTCAAATAACTGTACGGACAATTAAGGAGATCCTCTAAATTCTTATGAAAGGGCGATAACTTCTGACTGTAAGTGAATAACCCTAAAATAATATGCCTGGAATTAACTTCAGATGTCAACACATCTACCATGAAAATTTGAATCAAATCGGACAAGACTTCTCTGAGAAATCTTCTGCACAGATTTTGTGAAGAAAAAAAGGAAGAAGTATAATAAGAAAAGTAAAAAGGAAACAAAAGAATAACCCTGTAATTTACGGTACAGTAATGATACTCGGTGTTTCTCTTTTGATGTTATAGCTTTAAGAAATCTGTGTTTGAATATGAATCATATAAACTTTTCATATATTAAGTTTTTGTACAATACAATGGTATAAAATAAAACTGGGAAAACTCTTAAAAATAAAACAAAAAATATGAATTTCACAAACTCTATTTGAAAATATCATTTTATTCTCAGAATGGGTTAGTTGCGCTCTCCGAAAAAAATATATTAAGTTGATATATAGACCGGTCTTTCAATACGTTTTTTTTTTCTGAGAGCTACAGATCATCAGCTAAGAATGGGTGTACTGATTTAGGAGGAACATCTCAGTCTAAAGAAGCCAATATTAATTTTTTTTGTGTGTGTGTGTAACAGCTATAGGAGTTAGCGTAAGTTTATATGCGTCCCATTATTTTTGTCAAATGTTTATTTAAGTTCATTTTATTCTTTGAATTTTTAACGATGTATTTTAATCAGCCCTTTTCATCTTTACTATTAAATTAAGTTATAGGCCTATGGACTTTTAATCCTGAGTACTGTTCGATCGTTATCTCGCTGAATTGTCTATAAATGCTGATCTTGTTATTATTTCATTTCTGTGTCCTTGTAATGTTATTGATATTTTCTCGTGATATCATTTTCGATATATTATATTTTCTGAAGACCATATCTACAATATGTCTTGATATCACACCAATCATATCAATACATGTATCTGTTTACATTTAGTTCATAAAACTTCGAAGTATATACCGTACGACTTGTCGAGACCCGAATTATTTTCTTCTAGGCAATCGGTAAATCTAGTCTTCCGCTTGTTGGCAATTGATACTGCTGATTCAGTAATGAATACGTATGTCTTCTAAAGTTTTTTGCAATAATGGATTTATTTGAATCTAGGAAATGTGCCTGAAAAATTTTAATAAATTTTGTGCGCCGGTAAAAAAGAAATTGCAAATGATCCATAATCCGGGACCGTCAGAGGGACTATATTTACCACTTCCCTTACTTCTGGTAGATCGATAAATTGCGCAGTTATTGAGCAGTTACAAAGCAACAGAGGCAGAGGTTGAAACCTGCTACATTTGAACAAAGAACCAAGCAACATTTTTAAATAACAAGGCAGAGCGTGTTGTTAGATCTGTTTGACATCGTAAGTATTTCAGAATGTTTGTTAATTTTAAAATGATAGTGTATAAACAATCTGTAAATAATCCGCGCCATTTTGATGTAACGAGGAAGAATGAAACGGATGATGCCCAGGCTGTGTGCGAGGTATAATGGCAGAAATAGTTCTAGCAAAGACGAAACGACACCCGCGTCTTATTTTATAGTTACAATTAAAACATCAAATATGCATTCAACATTTATTTTGTTGTTGTTGTTTTTTTTTAATTATAAATCACTGCATTTAAGGCAGTGTTATGAATAAATCACCGATAGAGTTCAGTTTAAACCCTTAAGGTACTTGGACACAGATTTGAAGTTAATTTTCTCTGTATAAGTTCACAAATTAAATATATATTTAAGTAGCATTTCACACAAAAATTAATTAAAATCTTAATTCATTAAAAAGATATTAAAACTTCTAATTTTTTAGTGGGTTTGATTGACACATCCTTTTACTTTCACAATTTTTAACTTTATTCATATTTAGTGTTAAATCTAGACCATAAAAAGGGCATGGTAATCAAGGAATCAAAAAGGCACTTTGTGTCGCGACAGGATCTCATGAGGGCACTTTTAAAATTTAAAATTATCTTAAACATTTATTAATTTTTACATACTTTAACATGTTTAATTACTTTTAATATATCCTTTCTTATTGAAATCTTTATTTAAACAAGTAATTGAAAGATGAATTCATATAAATGTATGTCACTGTGTATTCCATACATTTCTTTTTTGAATACCAACACAATTAGCACACCTGGGGGTGACATGACAATTATTGAAACAAAAAGAATATAATAAAAAAGGCATTTACATCCAATTTCTTTAATCAAAAAAGTAGTAATGTTACTCTTGAGAAAGTAATGGTATTAATCTAGCTGAAACATCTGCAAAAATTATTAAAGTTTGGAGGTATGATTTATTTTTACCTGCTTGGACTGTGTTATTTGTGTACTAGTACAGTCAATTTAAACATTAAACAAAAATACTTTTTTTTCAGGGAAGGGTGGAGGGGCATTTTGAAAAATACATGTAGAGACCATTCTCTTTACTTGGAAAATATTCTACCAACAGGATCAAGTGAAAACTGTAAATAATGCCATATAATTTGTTTTAAAAACTCTGGCTTTAATTAGAAACTTAATTTGACCCTCAGCTTGTCAAATCTATCAGTTCAATCAAAGAGACTAACTTAGTTTGTTGTTTATAAGCCTTTTTATCACATTACATTCGGTTTTTTGGTACACAGTAAGTATTTTATTCAGATAAAATATCCGTTTTTTCTTCAAGTTCAACTATGTGTTTTATTCTACTTTCGGTTTTCAACAAAAAAAAACGATCCTGATTTTAATTAGTTAATAATTTACAAGTTAATTTATCTTTGGTCTTGGGCTAATTCTTGCATAATCAATGCAATCAAATGACAGTTTCTCAAGTTAAATCCTCTACCCTGACAGCCTGAGGCATGTTAATTAGCCAGGTGGCTGTACGGTGCGTTCAAGCGTGAAGTGATTTCCTGTCGTTGTATAAACAAAGGGATTATCAGCATGCACTGAATAAACAGAGTAGCAAAGGAATATTGCCTAAACTGGGCATATTTATAAAGTTTGGATTAAGAAATAAGGGCATGGCGCTGGAAAAAAGGGCATGGCGCCGAGAAAAAAGGGCATGGCGCCGCGCCATGCTAGTTTGCTTTAGATTTAACACTAATATTCCTTAGGAAAAGTGGCAATCTTGTGTATTATTGAGAAATATTAAAACTTAAATCCAGAAAAATGATTGTATTCAGAGAATAAATGTTAGAAAGCAAAACTCTTTCTGTGGTGTACAGAGTCTAGCAAATGGAGCACACTCGTGTTACTTGTATGTACACAGTTTTTGTAAACAAAGCAAGAGCCTGTTTTAATGTTTACAATTCACCGGGTGCCTTTAAACGCCAAAGTCTGCAATACAGAACAAGATTGCCATTTTCCAAAGGATTAAGAATAAAATTCAAATTTGTGAAAGTGCAAGGACGTGTCAATCAAACCCGCCAAAAAATTAAAACTTTAAATAACTCATAAATGAAATAAGATTTTTTATTAATTTTTGTGTGAAATTCTATTAAAATGTATAGGTCATAATATAATAGAAAAAAATTAACTTCAAATCTGTGTCTAAGTACTTTTAAGGCCATAAGAGAGTCATCCATTGAAGCTAAAATTTTTATGACATTTTCATTAATTCATCAGGTCCATCCCTAACACTTTCTAAATACATAACTATGAGTAGCTACATGGTAACTTGGTATTTATACCTAGACAAAGTAGCTATTTTTACTTCCTTTTTGCTTTACTTATGCTTTGTGGTCAAATGTAGGAATGATGCAATATAAAGAGCAGCAAATTTCTTGATACAGTCATACTGATGATCAGTAAGTCAAAATTTTGACATTTTTATCTTACTTTGTAGATAAACAATTTCGCATGTATTTCTATGTAATCAAATTGTAAATTTACAAAATAATCATTTTCTGGCTTAATATTTTTGCATTTATCATTTGTATGACTGCATTTTTAAATTTGCTGCTCACCATATTGTGCTGTTTTTGATTCTGACTAAAAAATCTATGTAAAACAAAAAGTACTTAAAAATATCTACTTTGAGTTGGTGTTAAATATCTATGTAGCTATAAGAAGCTGCATACTGTGAAATCACAAAAAAATTGTGGTGATTAAATTTTCATTGTTTTAAAGGTATGACAAGACATACCGGTATGAATTCATGTCAACCAGGAGATTTTAAATGATACATAGATAAGAACTTGTTAATTCTTGATCCATGAAATCAAATACCCACAAACCAAGGCCAAAACTAATAAAATGTTTGTTTACTAACCCAGATGTTTAGGAATGGGTAGGTTGGTAGGAACATTTTTTGTAGTGGACTTCAAATCAAATAAATATTATAATAAAAAAAAATCAATATGTTCATGTTCATATATTATGTATATATATTCTTTGTTATTGGAACTTGTACTTCAAGAAACAAAATGTACTAGTACATTTGGAAATGTTTATTAATGTTAACAAAAAGTGTTATTGAAAAGTAGAATAAGATATTTTGAGTTGGTCTAATTTTCATGGGTCGGTCGACTAAGGGCAAACAAACAAAATTGTAATTTAGGCCAAAGAGATTTTTTTCAAACTTTGAAAATTTGTTATTTTACAGAAGATAGAATAGTTTCAGGATCGGACCTGATCATGCAGAATTGTTCAATTTTTTCTGTCTAATTAAGCTAATTAGATTAATACACTAATCCTTTAAAATAATATTAAATTGTCAAAACAAAAATTTCCTGACCTGAAATTACTTTGATATCTTAACAAATTGGAGTTATGAAATTTTTGATTTGCGTTTGAATTGTGATATCACTGCAGTGCCTATAAATAAAATTACAGGTATTTTTGAGATTATCTAGAAACTGACAAGAATTATATATTTTATGGCGTTTTAGTCTTGAAGAATGATGAACAAATCATATTGCAAATTTTTTGGGGGGGATACACATTTTTTTAAATTTATGGGTGAGGTTAATATTGCAGTTTATGTTGATGCCTTCCCCCCTCCCCCCTTCATGCTTTCAAAGTTTTTCATTTGAATAGTGTATATATACAATGAGGCACAGATTGTGACAAATGCAATATAAATCATTTCATGATATGGAGATAGTAATCGAACTTACTGGTTTATTTATAAGTTGAAGCTTATGTGTTGGTAGTTGTAAGAGACTTACGTGGGACAAGAATAAAGTGGAAGGGAATAGGAAAGACATTCACACATATTTCAAGCATGTATAGACAGAGCACCCTTCAAAAAGGAGGAGTCGTCTGCAAGGCGCAGTGGTTAGAGCATCTGCTCTAGAGTCGCGAAGTAAGGAGTCAATCCTTACATCGCGGGCTTGAATCCCACTGTGGGACGTGGAGAACGGTCCTTCAGATGAGACCGTATAAACCGAGGCCCCGTGTCGCAGTAGGTGCTGGCACAAAAAAGAACCCTCACTGCTCAAAGGCCCTGAGTGCCGAGCACAGGACAAAATTTGTAGCCTTTCACCGTCAAGTGCTGGCGTCTCCATATGAGTGAAAAATTCTCAAAGGATGTTAAACAACATACAATCAATTAATTAATCTAAAAGGTGGAAATCAAGAAAAGAAAGAAATAGGTTAGAGTCATTAAAACAATTATATTTCTTAATGGAAGCTTACTGGTGTAGTGTAAATTCTAAATTGTTTAAATCATTACCCATATGGTCATACTATACCGGTATGTTATTAACTTATTATTGGGGGGTATATATTGTTAGCTCGTTTGAGCTGAAAGCCCAAGTGAGCTTTTCAGATCACATTTTGTTTGGTGTTCATATGCCTGTCTGTCTGTAAACTTTTCACATTTTCAACTTCTTTAGAACCACCAGGATAATTTCAACTAAACTTGCCACAAAGTATTCTTGGGTTGAGGGGATTCCAGCTTGTTTAAAGGAAGGGCAACATCCTTATTCAAGGGAAAATAATTGAGAAAAAGTGAGAATTTGGTGGCATGTTTTAAAAATCTTCTTATCAAAAACTACTGTGCCAGGAAAGATGAAATTTATGGGGAAACATCCTCAGATAGTACAAGTTTGTTCAAATCATGACCCGGGGGGTAGGGCGGGAACAAAATGGCAGATTATAGTTTTACATAGAATTAAATACGAAAATACTTTAATAATCTTCTCAACAAGAATTGCCAAACATGATTGATCATATTTATATGGAAGCATCTTTAGGTAGTGTAGATTCAAGTTTGTACAAATCATAACTCCTGGGGTTTAAGTGCGGCCACAGTGGCCGACCAAAGTTTTACATAGAAATATGGGAAAATTCTTTTAAAATCATCTGCAGAATTACAAAAACATGATTGATCATATTTTCATGGAAGCATCCTCAGGTAGTGTAGATTCAAGCTTGTTCAATGCATGACTTTTAGAGTCTTGGGTGGGGCCACAATTGTTGACCAAAGATTTACATAGAAATATATAGGAAATTCCTTAAAAAATCTTCTCCAAAATAACAAAGCCATGATTGGTCATATTAATATGGAAGCATCCTCAGGTAGTGTAGACTCAAGTGTGTTAAAAGCATGAATCCCTGGGTGATCAGTATCAATCATTTACTATGTTATGAGGCATATTAACCTTTTATTAATAATTGTTGTCAAAATGCAACAAACCTTGTTGTCTATGATTTCCCGTGGACATGCTTGTCTATAGCCATAATATTTTGAACCTCCCTTCCTGTAAAGTTAATAGGGAAGGTGGACATCTGTATATAGGCCTATCGTTTATGCATTTCCTTTATCAATATTCATGAAAACTCTGAATTCTGAATTGCAGATATTGCTTAATTGTTTAGTTATTACAATGACATCTATAGTAAAATATTTTGGAAAGTAATATTTTTCTGCCCCCGGATCGAAAGATCGGGGGTATATTGTTTTTGTCCTGTCTGTCTGTCTGTTTGTTTGTTTGTTTGTTCCCAAACTTTAACCTTGCCCATAAGTATTTAGTGGTTGGGGCTATGGCTTTCATAATTTATAGGTGTGTTACTTATGACATGACCTTTCTTTGGGTATCACCAAATTTGACCTCTTGATCTTGACCTTGGAGTTTGACCTACTTTTATTCTATTTGTTATCAACTTTAACATTCGCCATAACTTTTGAAAAGATCGAGATCGAGACTTCATATTTAAAATGCATACTCCACTAAATAAGCACTTTCAACTGACATCAAAGACAATGACTTTTTGACCTTGACTGTGACCTATATTCTAAAAATAGATTTTTCGAACTTTCGGTATAACTTTTGAACCATAGGAGATAGAGACTTTATATTTGGTTTGCTTACTTCATTAATTAAGTGCTTCCAAACGACACCGAGATCAATGACCTTGTGACCTTGACTGTAACCTTTATGCTAAGAATAGCTTTTTCGAACTTTGTTGCCACCAGGGGCACAGTGTTTCACAAACACATCTTATTCTTTAGGGCAGTTCTAGTAATCTATGGCATATTATAAATGTTTTTTCAGATGGCAAAGAGAAAGAAAATGTCTACAAGACAGCGAATGCTACAAGACAAAATAAGAAAAAGAGAACAGAGGCAAAAGCCTGCAGGGATTCTGCAAGATGAAGTTTCAGCTCTGATGCCACAGCAGTCTGCTGTTCCCTGCGGGACAGTAGATGGAGCTGATTTAGCTCCTCCCGGTAATTTTCCGGGGCTTGGTTCGATGGGGTTTCCACCTAAAGAGGAAAAACCCCTGGCCAGGGTGCAGGCCTCACCTCGAGTGAAAATGCATTCACCTGCCCTGAGGTTGCCACCTCCTCGGGGAAGTCGTCTGTTTGTCCATGACGAGGGCAAGGCACCGTCCACTGACTCCCCACCGTGGGTTTGTGCTCCACCGAGGGCACCTGGATCGGACATAGTGCATATGTCTGATCCAGCAGGACAGGCGCAGCTGGATACCTCCAGGATGGAGGAGACCAGTAGAATATCAAAAGATGAGGGAACTTTAACGAATACTAAACAAGAATCTAAACGAATATATAAAGGAAACTTGAACGAAAAACATGATATTATAGAAAGTATAAACAGAGAAAGAGATACATGTATGTTGGAGACTGTAGAAAGTATGATGGATTTCAGAGATGATACAGAGATCATAGAAAATGTCAGAGAGTCAAGTGATAAAACTGATGATAAAGAAGAAAGGAAGGAAACAAATGAGAGTAAGGTCTTTAGCAAAGTGAGTGAGGAAAGAAATTGTAAAAGTTGGAATATAAAAGATGTACATGTAAATGAAGAACGTGATCAGGGAGAAGGTTGTAGTGTGCAGGATGAGAGAAATCATGATTTGAAAGCAAGAAGTTTATACACTGTATCTGTCCAGGGTTCTTTCCATCAAGCTGATCCTATGTTTGGTGACACTGCAGGGACTCAATGTGTTGCAAATTGTTTATCAGGTTTAGCTTATCATGTTCTGAAAAGTGCACAAATATGGCAAACAGCTGATGTCAACAAAGTTTTAGTGAATGGAGATGAACTTTACACATATCTGCAGAACTGTTCTTCAATTACAAGTAGGTATTTGTTAGTTGATGAGTTACCACAGTATTTTGAATGCTTTAGCAACACATTTGACTTTACAGTGAAGGTCTCGGTGTCAAGTTTTATCAGCTTATCAGAGGAGGAGCCATGTTATGAAGATTTTAATGCTTATCCTCTTTTTGAAGCTCTCCAGATGGCACTTACTGAAACAAATGGGTGTTTTGTGTGTTTCGGGGGAAATACTCTTTTAATTGGGAAAACTACAGATGGATTTTTCATATTTGATTCACATGCACGATGCTCTCGGGGATATCTAAGTGTAAGAGGGAAGAGCACAAGAATTTTGTTAAAGGATGTTCAGGATGTGTACTTGCACTTTAGGTCTCTGGCTCTTTCTATGGGATTTTCAAGAACTGTTGAATGTGAATTAACTGGAGTGCTGTGTTCACTGAAACATTTTGCTATGGCAGAAGTTAACAAGGTCGAAGGTGATGTAAAATTTTCAGAAGCATTTATAAATTCAAGACAAGGTGTCATGATGTCAGATCAATCAAACGTTGAAGAAAATCAGAGATATGCAAGAGGATTGCAAGGTTCAAAGCAAGACGGCATATTGTCAGATCAGTCAGAGATATCACAGACAAATGAAGTGATATTTATGGACGAGGAAGTAAAACGACACAATTTTATTCCTTTGTCTGTACAGAAGAAGATGGAGTTGAGCAAAGAGTTGGGATTGTCTTATTTTACTTCGAGATATGAAAACGATGCTGTGATTGTGAAAGGCATGGATATACCTAGCAAGTGTAAAGAAATCGAAGCAGATGGAAATTGTTTTTTCAGGGCAGTATCATTTAGTCTGACAAACTCTGAGAACTATCACCAACTTGTACGAGAAGCTGTTTGTCAACACTTGTTGAAACATGAAACAAAATTTCAGCAGTTTATGAGAAATGAGGGATCATTAAGGTCTTACTTGGTTTCCAGTAAAATGTCAGAGGAGGGTGTATGGGCCACTGAATTGGAGATTCATGCAATGTCGCACATGTTGAATGTAGACATTTATACTTATTCAGACATGGAAATGGATTTGTTTTAGTGGGGAAGTGCCAAATCCTGAAGTAGTTGAACAGAGGGAGTCTATTTATTTATACCATAGACAACAGAACCATTATGATGTTGTTTTACGTGTTTCAGCAAGTCCACCAGAAAAGGAATCGGTCATGCAAACAATGTCTTGTAAGAGAGAGTATAACTTGCGCAGAGGAAATCGACTTCGAATGAAAGAAAAGCGAGATACTTTTGTATCGAAAGGGCCATTGCACTCGAGTAGAATTCGCAAAGACAAATTAAGGAAAAAGTACAAGGATAGTAAGGACTTCCGGGATAGAATTATCAAGCATAGGAGAGAAATGTATTCAGATGCAGACACAAAGTTTAAAGTACAGTTTTGGAACAGGGAGCGATATCGTGCTTTAGATTTAGAACACCGAGAAGAAGTTCAAAGGGCAAGTAGAAAAAGAAGTAAACTGCAATACTACACTAACTTCAATCACAGAGAGGAAAAGAAGCGAAAAATTGTTGGGAGATACAAGTCTGATGTTCAGCACAGAGAACAGGTGAAAGAAAAAAACAAGGAAAAGTACAGAACAGACTCTGAATATCGGGAAAATTTAAGGAAAGCAAGTACTGAGAAGTACAAAACAGATCCGAGACATCAGGAAAATGTTAAGAAGGCCAGTACAGAAAAGTACAAGACAGATCTGAAACATCAGGAAAATGTTAAGAAGGCCAGTACAGAGAAATACAAGACAGACTTAAAACACCAGCAAAAAGTTAAACAAAAAAGCACTGACAAGTATAAAATGGACTTGGAACACAAAACTAAAGTAAAACAGGGAGCCTTGAAGAAGTACAAAGAAGATGAAACTTACAGGATGAAAAATAAAGCTGCTCATGTTCAAAGATATAGTTCAAATGAAACTTTAAAAGCAAATATGCAAGAAAGAGCTGCAAGGAGGTATCAAACTGACATCAAAGTCCAATCAAAAGTAAAGAAACGTAGTAAGGATAGTTATTACTCATCTTTAGAAGCAATGAAGAAGAAGAAAGAGAAAGTTGCACAAAAGAGGAGGCTGAAGCAGATGAATTTGGAACAGGAAGAGGAAGTTATCAGATTGTTTAAGGAAAAAGCTAAGGAGGGTCCAGATTATGCTTGTACTTGCTGCCATAGGCTACTGTTTAAAAATCAAGTTCAAGCTTGTGAACATCAGATGTATGAGAAAAGTGAATCTGCAAGAACTATTTCTGACATTTGTTTGCTAGACAAGTATTTGCATGAATGTTCTGAATCTTGTCCGGAAGCATGTACCAAATCATCATTATGGATTTGTCACACTTGTCACAGGAAAATAATGAGTGGCAAAGCACCAGCTGAGGCTGCAGTGAACGGTTTGATTCTGGAAGATATTCCCCCAGAACTGACTCGATTAAACAGTTTGGAACAACATTTGATTGCGATTCACATACCATTTATGAAGGTCATGGCTCTTCCCCATGGTGGGCAAAAAAAATGTTCATGGACCTGTGGTTTGTGTGCCTTCAGATATGAAGAAGACAATCAGTTTACCAAGAAAAGAAGATGAAAACTTATTGTTGCGTGTGAAATTAAAAAGGAAATTGAATTACAAAGGCTACTTTGAATATCAGTTTGTTAATACAAGCCATGTCATGTCAGCCTTATCATACTTAAAAGAAAACAATCAGTGGTACAAGGATTTAAAAATAACATCGTCCTTGACTGAAAGTTTGGAGAGTCATGAAGAAATGTCAGATGTTGATACAACAGATGAAATTAATGAAGAAATTGTTGCATTTGATACATGTTTACAACCTGTTGATGTTGCACAGGAAGTTTTAGACCATTATTTCGATGACGTGTATAATATTGCACCAAGCGAAGGGAAGAATCCTGTTCGAATGTTACAAGAACCTGGCAACGAAGCGAAGGCATTTCCTTGTCATTTCCCAAGTGGTCGTTTCACCTGGAACGAGGAAAGATCAGAAAAATTAACTCTCTCGAAATATTTCAATAATAGGTTAATGAATGCTGATGACAGGTTTGCAAAGGATACCAATTACATTTTTTTCAGCCAGTACATGTCTGAATTGAATCAAGTGATTGAAAAGACACAAATTTCACTTAGAAAGTCACTATCAAAATGTACCAATGGAAAACCAATTATGGTACATATGCTGCAAGACCCGACTACTCTCTCCAGTTTGTTGAGAAATGATGATGCTTTAAGATTTATGCAACCAATAAGAGGAACTCCTGCCTATTGGTCAAGTACTCAAAAGGACATTTTTGCCATGCTGCGACAATTAGGAATCCCAACTTGGTTTTGTTCGTTTTCTGCAGCGGAGTACAGATGGAATGATGCTGTTAGAGCTATATTGCAACAACAGAATGATAACAGAGATCCCGATGAGATGGAGTGGTCAGAGAAAAATGAAGTTTTAAGATGCAATCCAGTCACAGTGGCTAGAATGTTTGAACACAGGTTTCAAATATTTCACAAGGAGGTCATTCTTTCTCCAGCAAAGCCAATAGGAAAAGTAATAGACTTTTTCCAAAGAGTCGAGTTTCAACAGAGGGGATCCCCACATATGCATTGTTTATATTGGGTTGAAAATGCTCCTAACATTGATTCTGATGGAGAAGAAGCTGTGTGCGACTTCATTAACAGATATGTGACATGTTCTGTTCCTTCAGATAGTGATGACCCAGAATTGAGAAAAAGTGTTTAAGAGGTACAACAGCACAGCAAGAAACATTCAAAGTCTTGTAAAAAGAAAGGCACAGAGTGTAGGTTTAATTTCCCAAGGCCCCCTTCTCAAAAGACTTTCATTACAAGTGCAAATGAACAAGAAAACGCAGAGGAGTGTGAAAAAGAGACAAATGTAAACAAAGCTTTTGCTAAGGAGATATTACTTAGTGTTTGGGATAAGGTACAGAATGATGGTGAAAGAATCAAAACAACGCAAGAATTGTTTGATGATCTATCACTAACACAGGAGCTGTACGAAGATGCCTACAACATGTTATCGACAAAGAGATCAGTTGTACTAGAACGCTGCCCGAATGAGGTATGGACGAATCAATATAACAGATGTCTGTTGAAGTCCTGGGATGCTAATATGGACATACAGTTTGTGCTGGATCCTTTCAGTTGTATTGTTTATATAATTTCCTATATATCAAAGTCAGAAAGGGAAATGGGTATGTTACTCAAACAAACAAAGTTGGAGGCTGAGGAGGGAAATCATGATGCCAGACAAACGATGAAGAAAATTGGTTCAGCTTACTTGCATCACAGAGAAGTAAGTGCACAAGAAGCTGTGTACAGAGTATGTAACTTGAAGATGAAAGAATGCTCTAGGAAAGTGTTGTTTGTGCCTGTAGGTGACAACCCGGTGCGCTTAAGTAAGCCACTATCAGTGCTTAAGAAGAAAACATCAAAGGATGAAGAGATAAGTGTTGAGGAAGAAGATGAGGAAGATGAAGTTTGGATGACAAACATTATTGAACGTTACATGAACCGACCAGATAAACCAATTTTCCATGAAATTTGCCTCGCAGAATTTTGTTCAGAATTTAGAGTGCTTGCTAAATCACAAATTCCGAAGAAGGAAAATGAAAATGTTTTTGAGTTACAGAATAGAAAGGGTTTTGTGCAATGAAGAACAAGGACACAGCCTGCTGTTGTGAGATATCCCAGGTTTAATGCTGAGAAAATGCCAGAAAAATATCATCAGTCTCTCTTGCAACTTTTTTTACCCTATTGGACAGAGGCACAGTTGAAACCACCAGGGTTTGAGTTACATGAGGATTTTTATGAGACTGGTTATGTGAAAATTTTGGGCAGAAAAAAGAAAGAATCTGTGAAGTCAATAGTGGATTTCAATCATTCACTTTATGCAAAGAATGAAGATGTTATTGACAGTGCTCAGGAGGCATATGAGATGATTGGTGAACCAGAGGATGCATGGTCACGAATATGCCCAGAAACAGAGGTTCTTAGAAGGGAGGGTATAGCACAGAGAAAGGAAACTACAGTGCCACAGGAGGAAAACATAGATATTATACCGGACATCGAAAGCGAGACACATAATGCAGATGTCATGTATCATGTTCACCAAAATGCAGTTTCAAGAGAGGAAATGCAATCTGTTCTTAAAACTTTGAATGAAACACAGAGTGAAATATTTTACTTGGTGCGCGACTGGTGTTTAGGAAAGATTGCAGGAGAAAAACCTGAACCACTACATTTATTTATTACTGGAGGTGCGGGAACTGGTAAAAGTCATCTCATAAAAGCCATTCATTATGAAGCATCACGTTTGCTTTCACGAATAATGACTCAACCAGATAGTGTATCGGTGCTTCTCGCAGCATTCACGGGAACAGCGGCTTTCAACATAGGCGGAAATACACTGCATCACCTATTTTCATTAACAAAGTATCTTCCCCTTCCTTATGAACCACTTGGAGAACAAAGTCTCAGTGAATTGAGAGTTAAGATAGGAGATCTTCAGATCCTAATCATTGATGAGATATCAATGGTATACAAAAGGCTTCTCTACTACATACATGAAAGGCTGGTACAGATAAAGAAGTGCAAAGAGCCATTTGGAGGGGTTTGTGTTATTGCTGTTGGGGACTTTTACCAACTTCCTCCTGTTAAGCAGCGAAAAGATGAGAGACTTTACAAAGAAAATATGTGTTATCCCATGGACTTCTGGCTTGAGTTATTTAAAGTCATTGAATTAAGAGGGATAATGAGACAAAAAGAAGACTTGTCGTTTGCCGAGGTTCTTAATTCCCTTCGTGTAAGAGAGAGAGATCAACCGTTAACACATCAGCAAAGTGCTATGTTGGAAGATTGTATCAGGGAAGGTCCAGAAGATGTTCTTCATGTTTTTTCTACCAATGAAGAGGTTAACACATTCAATTTGTCCATGCTGAAGAAATCTTGTGAAGATTTACTGGAAATTGAGGCTCAAGATTACAAAAAGGACAAAACATCGGGGAAACTGATACCGAGAAACAAACCTTTGACAAAATCTAAAAGTGATGGCCTCCCAAGTTCGCTGTTATTGTCTGTCCATGCAAGGGTTATGCTCACAAGAAATTGCAATGTGGAGGATGGACTTGTTAATGGAGTAATGGGACATATCTCTCAGTTTTCAATGGTTGAAAACAGTGATAGAGTTGTTAAAGCTATAGGAGTAATTTTTGATAATAAGGAAGTTGGGAAGAAGTCCGGACAAAAGACAATGGATGGAAACCTAGTGTTCATAGAAAGAGTACAAGAAGAGATGAAGGAAAAGGCCAGTACGGTGGTAAGACACCAATTTCCAATTCGGTTATCTTGGGCGTGTACGGCTCATAAGGTGCAAGGGATGACAACTGAGAAAGCTGTAGTGAATTTAGATAAAGTTTTTGCTCCAGGTCAAGCATACGTTGCATTGTCAAGGGTTACTTCAAAGACTGGCTTATTTATTGATACAGAAGATTCAACTCGTTTACAGAGAAATATCTATGCTGATCCAGAGGTAAAGTCAGCATTAAGTGAAATGCCGAAGGTTACTTTTGATGACACTTCACAAGCCTTACTGTCCACTGGGAAGAAAGTAATTCTGCATAACATACAGAGCTTGCGCAGTCATTTTGAAGACCTACAAAATGATGCAAGGTTTAAAGAGGTTGATGTTATATGCTTAACAGAGACATGGATAGGATCTGGGGAAAATACGGAGAAATATGGACTGCAAGGGTTTCAGTTTCATCATCTGCCTAGAGAGAAAGCATATGAAGAAAGTATTGCCTCAAAACAAAGTTTACGCATGTCAAAGGGTGGAGGAGGTGGGCTGTACTTGAAAGATAGTGAGGATCATGACATTGTTCTAATTGCCCAGATGAATATTGAAGGAATATCAGTAAAACTAATCAAGGAAGATATTTTGTTGTTGTGTGTATATCGGCCATGCATGGAAAAAATAACATCATTCCTACACAATCTTCAGAATGTTTTGGGCTTCTTGAAAACAAATGACTATGACTGTATCATCATGGGTGATTTCAATGAGGATGCAAGAGCAAATGGCCCAATTCAGAGGTTTATGAGAGACCAAAACTTCGGACAACTTGTATCCTTTAGCACCACTGAAGGTGGAACAACACTGGACCATGTCTATGTACGTAATTTAAGACAAATTGAGGTTCATCGATTACCCACATATTACAGTTATCATGACGCTATTCTTATAAAATTCTTAGATCTTTAAAGCAGCACAGTATTTTAGAAGGCAGACAGTATGTAATAAAGTAGCCGTTGTTCATGCACGTATGACAGACGTTTATGTCAGACGATAACCGATTTACTGGATGTTTTGTACAGAACATTTTTAGCTTTTTCATTGAAAAAAAATATAGTTTTTTGCCGTTAGTTGTAGTCAGTGAAAAAGCATTAGATTATTAGTATCTTACAACGTCTTCAAAGTCACAGAGTTCTTGATTAGCCTCAAATTTCGTTATCAATATCTCACTAATTAAAAAAAGTTTACCTCAATGAAATAGTACTATAATATTAGTAACTTAATTCAAAGATAATTGTTTGACATAGACTCTTTTGAAAATGTTTGTAAAAATTCAGATGTATAGAAATTTTCAATTAACAAGGTATACAAATACACAAGAAAAAAATGCAAGAAAATGTTAGCAGTTCAACCTTGGCTACTGAACCTGATTTTTCACATTCTTGAGGCTGAGATGAGGTTGTGATTATGTATACATCTATTAACTTCTTAATGAGTGAATGCATAGAGAAATATGTATTTCATGTGTACAGATGCAGGTTAACAAGTATGTAAAATATAATTCACTTCTAAACTTAGGTGAACTATTGAAGTTGCTAAATGTGTACTTTTTGAACAACTACTAACGGAAACTGAACAATAGTAAAGTTGAATTCCAGTAAACCCCAGGAACTCAATCTGTTTATTTGTATATAAACCATATATTTGTAGATTTTTTTTCTGTATATATTATTGATTTGAAAAGATTATCAGCATATTTTCCCGTTGCAATTTGGATTAACTTGGATTAGTTCTCTATATCAATTATGATTTATTGTATTGGTAATTAATTGTGTTACAATTTAATTCACCCTTTTTTTGTAGATAATAAGCCGCGATTAGAATGCCGGTTGTGAAGTGGATATATATGAACTATGGATTGCCTAGAAGTGTTTAAAATGTTTTTTAATACTTCTGAATTTACTAAAAAAATTGAAAAATTATTAAATAGACCGCAGAATGTTTTATTAGACTTGCTTTATAAAAAGTGGTATATAAAGTTGATTTTTAGTTTTGCCTGTGAAGTATACTAAAGAATGAATTTTCATTTTAAATTATCATAATCTTTTATTGAAGAGAAAAATGAATTCTGCAACTTGGTTATTAAAAATATTCTATTTATGAGCTTTTCTTTAACGTTTAAATTTTTAAAACTTTCATTGCTACAAATAAATCCTCATAATTTTACCTTTGTGAACAATAAAGGAAACAATGTCGGAATTTAAATTCAAAGATCGGAGGCATGTTTTACTAGAATTGTTAATGTGGTTCAATGCATCTTTAAGGCAAGTTAGATGTTAACAGAGCATGGAATATTTGTTTGTAAATATATATCCTGTTCAAAAATTATGAAGAAAAAAAATCAGAGATATCCCTTAAATTTTAAAACTTTATTTGTGAGCTATTCTTTATGGGTTTAATTATAAACTTCAATTCAAACATGTTTTATCATTTTTTTTAAGTATTCAATTTAACTGAATATTTTGTAAACCTGATAAACAAAACCGTATACAATTATACCATGAAGGCTATTGAAGATGTTAAAAAAAAAATTCATTCCACCTGCAAGAGAATTTTCAAGATTAATTTATAATTTTGTGGCATTTTAATAACATATGTCAATTTTACATTAATGTAAATATAGAATACATATGTTTCATGACAAAGTGCATGTTACAAATAGAGTTATTGAAATTTCATAAGATATATATCTTGCTCAAAAATTCATCCACCTCCCCGTGGTTAGCTTACCAGGACTAAGTGCAAAATTAAATGTTAAATTAACATTTTACTAGTATGTGTTATGTTCTCTTTGATTAATCGATATTTATCACTCCAGATTACAAGCTTTTCAATTTCAGTAGCTGAATAAATTAGCTTAAGAGTTTTAAATAATGTAAGTCACAATTTTTCTTAATGATTATTTTTTTTACAAACTAATATAAATTATCATTAAGGACAGCTTTGTGTGAATCCCCAAAGTGGCAGTGAACATCGATATATAATATATTTTAATAGCAAATCTATATTTTGGTATTTTGATATCTGCAGCTATTAAATAATCATTTCAATATAGATAAAATTTTGTATTTCATACCATTTTAAAACTCCCATGCTTTCTTTTTGACGAAAAATATATAAGAAATATTTCAACTCCTTAATGGGGAAATGTAAATTGCTTTATGAAAATCGCATTTTTTCATTAATTTAAATATCGTTAAACAACATTACTAATGAAGAACTTTTCAGTGACTTTGAGATATAAATGTATGGTTTAAGATTTTACCATTCTGGTCCCAACCCCTATTCATAAAACATATAGTTTATTTGTAATAGCATATGAACATGTATTATGATTTTTATGTCGTTTAAAATAGCACCTAAAAATCAAAATATATTTTGTAACATTGTTGAAATAAACATTTTTGCTTCAGAAATTGTATCAACAATATATTAACTGATAGTCCGATTTTTGATGAGATGAGATAAGATTTTGATTGAGATTTTCATTCTAAAATAATGATTTTACCATAATCTGTAAAAAAACATTGAACATTAAAGACTCTAAAAAATCGGACTTTTGGCCCTTCACGGCCCCTAATTTAGATTACCATTTTTTTTTCCTCGTCTTTTTAAAGCTCTTAAGATTTTGAACATTTTTTGTTCAACAACTATTTAGAAGATTCTTTTTCGTTTTTGAGTTATTAGCAAAAGAAATATTTAGGGGCCAACCCTTCAACTCCTTAATGGGGTCGTTTAGCAAAAAATGAAAGGTTGCATATTGTTCGGAACATTATTTTGAACATCTTTTGTTCAATATTGCTTATCAAAATATTTCTCCCTTTCGAGATATAAAGCGTCTAAGATTAAGCATTCCAGCCCCTTGTGGCCCCTAATTATGTACCATGCGACATAAGAATCATAATATATAGTTGTAAATGGTTGAGATAAACATCTTTGCTTCAGTAATGTATTACAAAATATTAACTGATAAAGAGATCGATTGAAGACTTTTGGCCCCTCCTGGCCCCTAATTTTAGTACCTAGCCCCTTTTTCTCGATTTTATCCGAAAGCTCTTACGATTTTGAACACTTTTTGTTCAACAACTGTTCAGAAATTCTTTTTCGTTTTTGAGCTATTAGCAAAAGAAATATTTAGGGGCCAACCCTTCAACTCCTTAATGGGGTCGTTTAGCAAAAAATGAAAGGTTGCATATTGTTCAGAACATTATTTTGAACATCTTTTGTTCAATATTGCTTATCAAAATATTTCTCACTTTCGAGATATAAAGCATCAAAGATTTAGCATTCTGGCCCCTTGTGGCCCTTAATTATGTACCTTACGACATAAAAAGCATAATATATAGTTGTAAATGGTTGAGATAAACATCTTTGCTTCAGTAATGTATTACAAAATATTTAAAGATAAAGAGTTATCGATTGAAGACTTTTGGCCCCTCCTGGCCCCTAATTTGAGTGCCCAGCCCCTTTTTCTTGATATCATCTAAAAGCTCTTAAGATTTTGAACACTTTTTGTTCAATAACTATTCAGACATTGTTTTTCGTTTTTGAGTTATTTGCAGAAGAAATATTTAGGGGCCAACCCTTCAACTCCTTAATGGGGACCGTTTAGCAAAAAATGAAAGGTTGCATATTGTTCAGAACATTATTTTGAACATCTTTTGTTCAATATTGCTTATCAAAATATTTCTCCCTTTCGAGATATAAAGCATCAAAGATTAAGCATTCTGGCCCCTTGTGGCCCCTAATTATGTACTATACGACATAAAAACCATAATATATAGTTGTAGATGGTTGAAATAAACATCTTTTCTTCAGTAATGTATTACAAAATATTAACGGATAAAGAGTTATCCATTGAAGACTTTTGGCCCCTCTTGGCCCCTAATTTGAGTGCCCAGACCCTTTTTTGGGATCTCATCTTAAGGATCTTAAGATTTTGAACATTTTGTGTTCAATAACTATTCAGAAATTCTTTTTCATTTTTGAGTTATTAGCAAAAGAAATATTTAGGGGCCAACCCTTCAACTCCTTAATGGGGACGTTTAGCAAAAAATGAAAGGTTGCATATTGTTCAAAACATTATTTTGAACAATTTTTGTTCAATATTGCTTATCAAAATATTTCTCATTTCGAGATATAAAGCATCAAAGATTTAGCATTCTGGCCCCTTGTGGCCCCTAATTATGTACCATACGACATTAAAATCATAATATATAGTTGTACATTGTTGAGATGAACATTTTTGCTTCAGTAATGTATACAAAATATTGACTGTTAAAGAGTTATAAATTAAAGACTGTTGGCCCCTTTCAGCCCTTAATTTGATGAGTCAGCACATTTTTCTTGATATCATATCAAAGATCTTGATATTTTGCACAAATGTTGTTCATTATGTTTTAACAAAATAATTCTCCTTTAAAAGATATGATGCAAAATTTCTCAAAAAATCACTTAAAAAACGTGTCCTAAATTTTGACCCCTACCGAGCTTCCATACTAGGCACTTCCGGAAAATATCCTGACCCAGGTGCAAAATGGCAACATGTCCTCTATCATCCCTGAAAATTTCAGCTTTCTAGCTTAAGCCGTTTTTGAGTTCCATCACAGACAAGGAGGTCCTCTAAATTTTGATAAAAGGAGATAACTTTCCACCGGAAGTAATTATCCCTTAACAGACTTGCCGGAATTAACTTCAGATGACAACGCATCAACCGTGAAAATTTGATACAAATCGAACGAGCCATCTCCGAGAAATCTTCTGCACAAATTTTGTAAGAAGAAAAAAGAATAAAAATAATAATAATAAAGGGGAAAAAGAAACCGAAGAATAATAGAAGGGTCTTCCGCTGAAGACGGAAGACCCTAATAATAACTAGAGCCGAGCTCGTTGCAAAGCAACGAGTAGGTCTTCCGTTGGAGCTGTGGACAGGAGGTACAGACCTTGGGTCAAGGTCACTGCACTTTCTTATGTCAACAACCTGTCTTCCCAGCATGAGCCTCCGGTAAATTTTAATTACAAGGTTATGCTTAAACATTTTTTTTTCTTTGTCAGTGACCTTGATTTGCCAGAAAGACATTTGATCAGGGTCATGACAAAACCTCCAATCATAAGTAATCTATTTTCAAGTAAGAGCCTCCAATGATTTTCATTTACTAATTCATAGCAAAGTAATGAAAATATTTCTTCTGTAGTGACATTGATCTTAACAGAGTAACCTTGGCTCTGTGTCAAGACAAACAACTTTTAGTGATTTGAAGTTCATAATCCTGACAGGAATTTTACAACTTTTCTGTCATTGGTCGATGAAGATGTTTGAAATTTGCATTATCTCGTTTCATTTTGTCACAGGTCAGAAAAACAACATTGAGGTATTTTAAAACATCACCGGATATTAATATTCAAACAACATGGTGTTTCTATTTATGAAAGATAGACAGGGTTGAAAGTCACTTCCATAAAACGTATTTTAGGTAATAGCTTTACTTTCAATAAAATTAAACTCAAAAGTCCACAAATAAAATATCTTTCATTTATTTCAAAGTTTGGGTAAAGGGGTGAGGAGCATGGGGTTGTCATGATGTATATGTAATACATTTGAGGTTATTATCCTGTTAGACAGGAAGACCTGTGGAGTTGTGATTTGCTGATCATGATCTAAAACACGTTGACAAATCGAAACCACATTGTTTTATACATGTTATTCAATCAATTCATTCATAATTATTTTCCTTTAAGGAGGAATGCATGAATAAAGGATTAAAGAAAATTCCCGATGCACAATAGCATCCGTGCATGGACTTCATTTTAGTACTACATAATGATATTGTGCTTGAAGTTGAACAAAATCATCAAATAAATTAAATTTAAATAGGAAAGGGAGATTATGTTTAAAGAATAAAAATTAGACAATACTTGATACAGGGACTCGCTGGTAAAAACTTGAATGTACTTGAATAAAATGCCTCTCACTCGCTCTCTTGTACGCATATTTCTTAAACCAAGGAAAGTTATTTGCGCTAGATATAAGTTCATCATTTTAAAGAAAATACTGAGTTATATACGGTAAACGATACAAATGGTTTGACTTTGGTGCCGGTTATGATTTTAACATTTTTTAAAATTTAGGTTGTAAAAGCATGTAATTATATGATAAGTCTGTAATATTCAGATAAGATTGTTACCCCGGTATATAAGTTCTTAAATTTTCGAATCTGGACATATGCGGGTTTATTACTACTTGAATGTACATTGTATAACCTGCTAGTGATATTTAATCACGGAACAAAATTACAATGTTAGCACACTATACTAATCATTTATACGGGTTTTGAATAAACAAATTATGTTGATTGAAATGCAGGAGGGGTGGGAGGCGGCATCAGAAAATTGTAAACATGTTTACCGCGAAAAATAAATATGGAGACTGGCGTTATCTTTCACGCATGTGCAATGGTGATACACCAGAATCAAGGGGCCTCCCACAGGGAGAGGCTTCCCAGGGAAATAATAAGATAACGATACAAGAACTATCAGTATCCATAAATGTTTTTATGGGATAAAAATGCTTTTATGGATACCTGATATGGCGGTGCTCTGTTTGACACAAATGAAAACGCAGTGTTGCAATTTGAATGGTCATTTATTAACAAGAGGCCCACGGGCCTTATAGGTCACCTGAGTATTGTGCAACAACTTTCAAACAATTAAATTTGGTTCGTGTCTTTAACCAGAGGCCATGAAATTCACGATTCACAACTTTGAAAGAGGCACCATTGCTTATCATAATTAAAGACTTAGCATGCTTACTCTATTTGTAATACGTAATATCCAGAGGAAGATCAGAGTAACATAAGAGAAAATGCACTTCCACTTTATAACCAGTTGTGCACCTCATCCCAAAGGAACCACTGAACCTGGGGCCACATATTTCAAAATTGTGCAAATTTTATCATAAAATGGTTGATTAATACCAAAGAGCAGATTTCAAAGCATTAATTTATTTTCAGACTTTGTACGCCACCCCCTCACCCCCAACCCACGGGGGGGGGGGCATAAAAAAAAACAATTTTGCTAGATGCAACTTTCTTCATCATAAATATATATACTTGGATCATTGGCATAAAACCCAGGAGCAAAGGAAAGATTTTCAAAGAATAAATGCATTTTCACTATAAAACCAATAGAGCCCCGCCCTAACACCAGAACCCCTGACCCTGGGGTCATAAAATTCACAATTTTGGAAGAGGCACTCTTGCTCATCATAACTATGTGCTTGGATAGTTTATTTAATACCCAGGAGCAGAGAAGAAGATTTTCAAAGAATTAATGCATTTTCACTATATAATCAATAGGGCCCCACCCTAACACAAGAACCCCTGACCCTGGGGCCACAAAATTCACAATTCTGAAAAAGGCACTGTTGATCAACATAACTATGTACTTAGTTAGTTTATTTAATACCCAAAAGTAGAGAAGAAGATTTTCAAAGAATAAATGCATTTTCACTATATAATCAATAGGGCCCCACCCTAACACCAGAACCCCTGACCCTGGGGCCACAAAATTCACAATTTTGGAAGAGGCACTCTTGCTCATCATATCTATGTACTTAGTTAGTTTACTTAATACCCAGAAGTAGACAAGAAGATTTTCAAAGAATAAATGCATTTTCACTATATAACCAATAGAGCCCCGCCCTAACACCAAAACCCCTGACCCTGGGGTCATAAAATTCACAATTTTGGTAGAAGCACTCATTCTTATCATAACTATGTGCTTGCTTAGTTTATTTAATACCCAGGAGCAGAGAAGAAGATTTTCAAAGAATTAATGCATTTTCACTATATAATCTATATAGCCCCGCCCTAGCACTAGAACCCCTGACCCTGGGGCCATGAATTTCACAATTTTGGTAGAGGACTCAATGCTCATTACATTCATGCCATCAGTTTGCCTGCTTGATGTCCAGGAGTAAAGAAGAAGATTTTTAAAGATTGCAATAATTTTAGTGGTTTTGGCCCCACCCCTCAGGCCCCAGGGGGGCGGGGACCATAAAATTCACAATTTTTGTTCCCCTTTACCCATAGATGCTGTATACCAAATTTGGTTGAAATTGGTTCAGCGGTTTCAGAGAAGAAGCTGAAAATGTTCAATTGTTAACACACGACGCACGACACACGACGACGGACGAAAACGGATAGCAATAGGTCACCTGAGTTACTCAGGTGACCTAATAAATAAAAGACAAAGCAAACAACATGTTTACCGCGAAAAATAAATATGGAGACTGACGTTATCTTTCACGCATGTGCAATGGTGATACACCAGAATCAAGGGGCCTCCCACAGGGAGAGGCTTCCCAGGGAAATAATAAGATAACGATACAAGAACTATCAGTATCCATAAATGTTTTTATGGGATAAAAATGCTTTTAAAATCATTATTTCTTGCACTTAACTATAAAACTTGTAATATAAATTCATAGACAGTGTGCAGCACAGAAGTCACTTATGAAGTTTTCACGTGCCGGTGTTACTTATCGATGTTTAGTCCATTTCATTGAGTATAATTCTATCCTTACGATTCGGAAGATTTTCTTTAAAAGTGTAAAATTGGTAAAGCCATGGTTAATATCTGTGATGAAAAAAAATGTGTTTCGGAAAACTTGTGTTGAAAACGGATTTATTTGCGTATGAAAAGAACAAAGCTTGTGCATTTTAATAAATACTGGTTGAAGTAAAGTAACTTCAGATCGCAAGTCCTTGCGCTATGAATCGTCAAATTACACACATGACACATGGACCTAACGAATATTGAAGAATTGAAGACTGATTAATGTACATGTAAAATAAATGCCCTAGCGTTTTGTACTAAAGTCAAACCTAAAACATTTTAAAATATTTTTTGAAAGATTTAATTTACTTAGAGAAAATAATATTTTCTTTCTGTTGTAGAATGATTTGTGAATATATACCAATTATTTTGCCTATGACTGCGGGGTCAATGGTTCACCACGGTGTGTCGCTTTAGAATTTCTCGGCCGTGTGTAATCAAAAGATAGATTACGTAATGCCAAACACACTTAGAATCTGTGTTCTAGGTGAAAATGAGAATCGCGCAGTAAATAATTGTGTATTATTTGACTCTTAAAAGTTTTTTTTTTTTAAATGAAATTCGGGCGTTTATTATTTCCGTTCAAATTGCTTGTGTTTTTATTCAAACGAATAAAAGATACTCGTACATTTTTTTTCTATAACTCTTTCTCTTGGAAAGATCTTTATTAATCATGTTAATAAAAGAAAAATGATACCATCATATACCCTGAACGGGAAACAAAGAACACGTTCAAAACCAAATTTAAAAAAGAGATATGATACAACGTGGTAAAATATTTCTTACGGCAAGTTTATATCAATTATACTCAAAAAGAGTTCTTCAATATCAAAATGAGAACGGATCCTTGTTTATACGGTGAATACGGATCTAGCTTTCTTTCCTACCATACATAAGACACGAACAAAATAATATTTTTATGGGACAGAGATAGTATAAAAAGGAACAATTTTATCAAGAATGAATTTAATCATTCTGCATGTTCTGTGGTGGGTTTTTTTTTTGTGTATGACCGTAGGTCGCTGTATCACACGCCGATTGATTCCTGGTGACTTTGCCCTGCCGCTATAGAGGGAGGCGCGTTATATAATTGTAAACAAACAAGGTGAATGTTAAATCCGCGCTGTGAATAGTATATGTCCTTTTAAGTTATGTTTTATTTTCTCACTATATTGTTTGCTTTTATGTGATAAGAAGAAAATATATAATCTTTTCTTCCCTTTTTAGTAGACTTGGTTTATGCGATTTTTAAAAAAATGAAATAAAACGGAAAGTTGTCAGTGAATAAACATGATAATTTGTAAGAAAAAAGGCACAAACACTTCGATAACTTTATTCTGAAGAATATTAGCATCCAATGTAGCCATGTTTATTATTTATAGTAAGCTTGCTTTGGTTACACGCATGAGGAGCTCTCGTTTACGTGCTGAGTGAAGAGAATTACCTGTGCATACATAGGTCATATAACAGGTCATTTAAAACAAGACTCGAACACAATAACAATTTCATGAGATCAGTAAGATGTTAAAGCACATTTTATAATCGATAGTCATTTCGAAATATTTACCGTTTTTGAGTTATAAAGCAAAATCTTTCAAGGTCCCTTGATCCCTAATTATAGGGACCAGCCCCTTTTGAATATTATTATATGAAAGCCCTTGCAATTATGCACAACTTTTGTTCATTATGTCTTAACAAAATATTTTTAGTTTTCAAGATAAAAAGGAAAATATGTGTAAATTTTCGCTCTTTTAGGCGTTCTAATTTTTGACCCCTATATAGCGCCATTGTGAATACAGAAATCGAAAAACAAAAACCGATGTGCACAACTTCAATCCTTCTGTTATCCAAAATCAGTAAAAATTATGCTTCAGCTTTTGTGGTCTCTGAGCCTTTATCCGGAAACGAAAGCCTATAAATTTTCGTTTAAAGGGAAATAACTCAAAACCGGAAGTGACTTTTTGAAATTTTAGTCAGCATTCTGGTAGAGTTTATAAACGTCTATAACCTCTGAAAATTTGAGCGAAATCCGTTGAGAAATGAGTGAGATATGAGGCCTCAAAGTTGCGGTAGGAAGTAGAAGAAAAAAAAAGAATAACTAGATGAGATCTCGGTGCGAGCAACGAGTAGGTCTTCCGTCCGATTTTTCGATAAGATGAGATATGATTTTGACTATGATCTTTGTTACAAAATAAAAATATCAAGACTTCTCTCACTTGATTAAATTCTTTTTATTTATTCAACAATCTCAAATACTTATAGATGAAAGTGATTTGGCCCCTCTCGGCCCCTATTTTAGGGGCCAGACCCTTTTCTTGATTTTAAATGAAAGGTCTTGTGATTTTGAACAAATTTTGTTCAAGACTTATACACAGGTCGCTTTTCGTTAAAGAGATATCTTACATGAAAATATTTAGGGGCCACCAATCCAAGTCCTTGATGGGGCCATTTTACAATAATTTAAACGGTGAATATTGTTTGGAACATTATTTTGACCATCCTTTGTTCAACATTGCTTATATCAAAATATTTCTCCCATTCGAGATATAAACCGACAAACACTTCATATTCTGGCCCCTTGTAACCCCTTATTTCCTAATATATGATTAAAATTTTATACGATGTTGTTACAATTCGTTAAGATGAATACTTTTTAATCAGTAATGTATTACAAAATATAGATCATTAAAGAGTTATCGATGAAAGACTTTTGGGCCCTCTGAGCCCCTATTTTGAAGAGTCAGCCCCTTTTTCTTGATATCAAATGAAAGGGCTTTTAACGAGGCCGAGTCTAATTCGAGTGCGCAATACTTTGCGCAGCTTTTTAATTTCGTGCAGTCATTAATTATTTTAATTTCAATACAAAATTAAAATTATTTGTAACTCCTACTGATCTGAAAATGTGATTTCACGACAATTATTGGAAAAAGAACGTTGAAATGGCTCTAACAGCGTCACCATAGATATGTATTTTTACCGCAATATGGCAATTTTAGAGGTATTTGGCTTCGACCTAGACCAATCGAGATGGTGAACTTTTTTGAAATGTCATAGTTTGGTGACTTTTTATATTTACTTTCATTTACTTGAATGAAAAAGAAATTTTAGGGCAGAAATACGAAAAATGTTGAAAAAATGTGATAAATTGGGGCTTTTCCTACAAATTCCCATAGGGTCCAATAGTAAAAATTGACAACTTTTGAGATGGTCCCATAAGAAATCGGGGTGGTAAACATTCGATTTTTTAATTTTAAAACAATAATTATAACAGTAAAAATTAATTATCAAAATATTACCAAAATCCCTAGGGCAGAAATAATTAGACTCGGCCTCGTTAAATTCAAAGTCTTTTTGTTCAACGCTTATTCAGAGATTTCTTTTCGTTGTGGAGATATGCTGAATGGAAATATTTAGGGGCTACCCCTACACGTCCTTAATGGAGTCATTTTAAACAAAATCACAGTATGCATATTGTTTAGAACATTATTCTGACCATCTTTTGTTCAATTTTGCTTATCAAAATATTCCCCCTTTTTGAGATATAACGCGTCAAAGATTTGACATTCTGGCCCTTTGTGACCCCTATTGACGTAACATATTATCTTAATTTTATAATATATTGTCGCAAATCGTTAAGATAAATATCTTTGCTTCAGTAATGTATAACAAAATGTTGATCATTATAGAGTTATAGATGAAAAACTTTTTGCCCATCTGAGCCCTTAATTTTAGGGGTCAACCCCTTTTTCTTGATATCAAATGAAAGGTCTTGTCATTTAAAACATTTTTTGTTCAACCTTTATTCAGAGATTTCTTTTCGTGGTGGAGATATGCTGAATGGAAATATTTAGGGGCCATCGCTCCAAGTCCTTAATGGGTCCGGGTTACAAAAATTCAAAGTATGCATATTGTTAAGAACATTATTCTGATCATCTTTTATTCAATGTTGCTTATCAAAATATCCCCCCTTTTTGAGATATAAAGCGTCAAAGCTGTGACATTCTGGCCCATTGTGACACCTAATTACGTAACATATGATCAAAATCTTATAATATATTGTTGCAAATCGTTACGATGAATATCTTTGCTTCTGTAATGTATAACAAAATATTGATCTATAAAGAGATATAATTGAAAGAGTTTTGGCCCTTCTGAGCCCCTGATTTGAGGGATCAGCCCCTTTTTCTTGATTTCATATGAAAGGTCCCGTGAATCTGTACAACTTTTCTTCTATATGTTTTAACAAATTATGAATAGATACGGAGAAATAAAACAAAAGATGTCAAATTTTGTGAGATGTTTCCGAGACATTTTTTAGGCTCTACCGAGCTTCGTCGCCTTTTGCGCTATGAAGATTTGGACGCCTGCCTGCAACTCAGCAAACCTTCCCTTACTTTCACTGAAAATCTTGAGTCAATATCTTAAGTCGTTCCGGAGGAGTTTCCAGGACAAGCCGACCCTCTAAAAATCAGAAAATCGTCCATATCTCACGACCGGAAGTGACTTCATCGACGACTAAAATTTCCGACAAGGTTCAGATAAATATCTATCAGATCTTAAAGTTTGGTGAAAATCGGTCGAACCATTTCCGAGAACTCGCGTGCACAAAATCGGTAAGAAAAAAAAAGAATAATAATAGGGAAAAAAAAAACCGAACGAAAACAATAAGGTCTTCCGTTGGAAACGGAAGACCTTAATAAGAAACAGAGTAAAAACAATATGTTCCCCAACTTCGTTTGGGGAACATAATAACTAGATACGATCTCGTTGCGAGCAACGAGTAGGTCTTCCGTCCGATTCTTGATGAGTAGGAAAACGTCTAGCAGTCGTCATTGCTTAAAGCTCAATGTTTTAAAAGGAAATTAAATACTTGAACAATGAACTTTTACATAATGTACTTGCATATTTTAGTTCTAGAAACGGTGGAACAAGTAGTTCTCTATATATCAATTATGATTTATTGTATTGGTAATTAGTTGTGTTTACTTAATGCTCTCATTGCTTACCCTTTTTTTGTACTGATAATAAGCCGCGATTAGAAAAATAGACGGTTGTGAAGTGGATATATATGGTTATGTGATCTCTAGAACTTGAAATAAAATGTTTATTTATATACTACCTGAATATGCAGCTACTAAAAAAATTGTAAAATTATTAAAGTTAGATTCCCTGAATTCCCCTAGACTTGCTTTAGGTAATAAGTGGTATATAATCCATTGATTTTTAGTTGTTGTCCTGTCGCTATACATAGGGCGTACTTGAATGGTTTCAGTTGATTATCATCAATCTTTTATTCCCCTGCAATGAATTTCTGCAAACTTGGTCATCAAAATATTCGAATTTCGAGCGTAAAAGCTACTGTATGTTATGCCATTGTTTTCCAACATTCATAATTTGATCCTATTGTGAACAATAAAGGAAACAATGACTTCAAAGATCTCTGCATGTTTTACTAGAATTGTTAATGTGGAGATGATGCGTTATTCAGGGCAATGTTTAGATGTTAGCATGGATTGCATGGAAAATTTGTATTAAGTAAAGTCAAGAATGAATTTCCCTGTTCAAAAATTATGAAGAAAAAAAATCAGAGATATCCCTTAAACTTAAAACTTTATTTATGAGCTATTCTTTATGGGTTTGAATTATAAAACTCTCAATGCTACAAACAAGGTCTTAATCATTTTGACTTTCTTAGATTAAGCCTTGAACTGAATATTCGTTAAAGCTTGAGAAAAACCGTATACAATTATACAATGAAGGCTATTGGAATGAAAAAAAAAAATTCATTATGACAGTGCATGGAGAATTAAGAACAAGATTAGCATTTATAATTTCTGTGGCATTTTGATTACAGATATGTCAATTATATTGATGTAAATAGTAGAATACATACTTTCATGACATCTTTAGTGCATGTTAGAAATAGAGTTAGAATATTTAATAAGATATATATCCTGCTCAAAATCCTTCTTCCACCTCCCCGTGGTGAGCAGGGGGCAACGGACTATGTCCGGCGAACGGAAGGGGTAAAAAATAAAGTTTTCATATACTAGTATGTGTTATGTTCTCTTTGATTAATCGATATTTATCACTCCAGATTACAGAGGCTTTATCAATTTCAGTAGCTGAATAAATTAGCTGAAAGAGTTTTAAATAATGTAAGTCACAAATTTTTCTGAATGCATGTATTTTTTTCTACAAACGAATATATAACTACATACATGTACGAGGACAGCTTTGTGTGAATCCCCACAAGTGGTTCAGTGAACACGTTTCGATATATAATATATTTTAATAGCAAATTTGTGCTCTATATTTTGGTATTTTGATATCTGCAGCTATTAAAGTAATCATTTCAAAATAGATAAAACGGCGATATCTCCATACCATTTTAAAACTCCCATGCTTTCTTTTTGATTCCGAAAAATTTATATAAGAAATATTTCAACTCCTTAATGGGGAAATTAATCAAAAAATGAAAGATCGCATAATGTTTTGACCATTAATTTAAATATCGTTTCTACAACATTACTAATGAAGAACTTTTCAACTTTCGAGATATAAATGTATGGTTTAAGATTTACCATTCTGGTCCCATGTGACCCCTATTCATAAAACATATAGTATGACAAATAGCATATGAACATGTATTATGATTTTTATGTCGTTTGAACCATACAACCTAAAAATCATAATATATAGTTGTAGATTGTTGAAATAAACATTTTTGCTTCAGAAATGTAAAACAATATATTAACTGATAGTCCGATTTTTGATGAGATGAGATAAGATTTTGATTGAGATTTTCATTCTAAAATAATGATTTTTCCATAATCTGTAAAAAGACATTGAACATTAAAGACTCTAATAAATCGACTTTTGGCCCTTCACGGCCCCTAATATCGGAGATTACCATTTTTTTTTCCTCGTCTTTTTTAAGCTCTTATGATTTTGAACACTTTTTGTTCAACAACTATTTAGAGATTCTTTTTCGTTCTCGAGTTATTCGCAAAAGAAATATTTAGGGGCCAACCCTTCAACTCCCTAATGGGGTCGTTTAGCGAAAAATGAAAGGTTGCACATTGTTCAGAACATGATTCTGAACATCTTTTGTTCAATATTACTTATCAAAATATTTCTCACTTTCGAGATATAAAGCGTCAAAGATTAAGCATTCTAGCCCCTTGTGGTCCTTAATTATGTACCATACGACATAAAAATCATGAAATGTCGTTGTAAATGGTTGAGATAAACATCTTTGCTTCAGAAATGTATTGCAAAATATTAACTGCTAAAGAGATCGATTGAAGACTTATGGCCCCTCCTGGCCCCTAATTTTAGGGATCAGCCCCTTTTTCTTGATTTCATCTTAAAGCTCCTTTGATTTTGAACACTTTTTGTTCAACAACTATTCAGAGATTCTTTTTCGTTCTCGAGTTATTTGCAAAAGAAATGTTTAGGGGCCAAATCTTCAACCCCCTAATGGGGTCGTTTAGTGAAAAATGAACGGTTGCACATTGTTCAGAACATTATTCTGAACATCTTTTGTTCAATATTACTTATCAAAATATTTCTCACTTTCGAGATACAAAGCGTCAAAGATTTAGCATTCTAGCCCCTTGTGGCCCTTAATAATGTACCATACGACATAAAAAGCATGACATATAATTGTAAATGGTTGAGATAAACATCTTTGCTTCAGAAATGTATTGCAAAATATTAACTGCTAAAGAGTTATTGATTGAAGACTTTTGGCCCCTCCTGGCCCCTAATTTTAGGGATCAGCTCCTTTTTCTTGATATCATCTTAAAGCTCCTTTGATTTTGAACACTTTTTGTTCAACAACTATTCAGAGATTCTTTTTCGTTTTCGAGTTATTCGTAAAAGAAATATTTAGGGGCCAACCCTTCAACTCCCTAATGGGGTCGTTTAGCGAAAAATGAAAGAATGCTCATTGTTCAGAACATGATTCTGAACATCTTTTGTTAAATATTACTTATCAAAATATTTCTCACCTTCGAGATATAAAGCGTCAAAGATTAAGCATTCTGGCCCCCTGTGGCCACTAATTATGTACTATACGACATAAAAATCTTGATATATCGTTGTAAATGGTTAAGATAAACATCTTTTCTTCACTAATGTATTACAAAATATTAACTGCTAAAGAGTTATCGATTGAAGACTTTTGGCCCCTCTTGGCCCCTAATTTGAGTGCCCAGCCCCTTTTTCTTGATTTCATCTTTAAGCTTTGAAGATTTTGAACACTTTTTGTTCAATAACTATTCAGAGATTCTTTTTCGTTTTCGAGTTATTCGTAAAAGAAATAGTTAGGGACCAGCCCTTCAACTCCTTAATGGGGACGTTTAGCGAAAAATAAAAGGTAGCATATTGTGCAGAACATGATTTCGAACATTTTTTGTTCAATATTACTAATCAAAATATTTCTCATTTCCGAGATATAAAGTGCCAAAGATTTAGTATTCTGGCCCCTTGTGGTCCCTAAATATGTACCATACGACATTAAAATTTTAATATATAGTTGTACATTGTTGAGATGAACATTTTTGCTTCAGTAATGTATTACAAAATATTGACTGCTAAAGGGTTATAAATTGAAGACTATTGGCCCCTTCCAGACCCTAATTTGATGAGTCAGCACTTTTTCCTTGGTATCATATTAAAGATCTTATAATTTTGCACAAATGTTGTTCATTATGTCTTAACAAAATGATTATACTTTTAAAGATATGATGCAAAATGTCTCAAAAAATGACTCAAGATTCGTATTCTAAATTTTGACCCCTACCGAGCTTCCATACTAGGCATTTCCGGAAAATATCCTGACCCAGGTGCAACATGGCAACATGTCCTCTATCATCCCTGAAAATTTCAGCTTTCTAGCTTCAGCTGTTCTTGAGTAGCATGACAGACACGGAGGTCCACTAAATTTTGATCAAAGGGCGATAACTCTCGACTGAAAGGAAATTTCCTTAAAAGGACTTGCCGGAATTAACTTCAGATGACAACGCATCAACCGTGAAAATTTGGATAAAATCGATCGAGCCATCTCCGAGAAATCCTCTGCACAAATTTTGTAAGAAGAAAAAAGAATAAAAATAATAATAATAAAGGGGAAAAAGAAACCGAAGAATAATAGAAGGGTCTTCCGCTGAAGACGGAAGACCCTAATAATAACTAGAGCCGAGCTCGTTGCAAAGCAACGAGTAGGTCTTCCGTTGGAGCTGTGGACAGGAGGTACAGACCTTGGGTCAAGGTCACTGCACTTTCTTATGTCAACAACCTGTCTTCCCAGCATGAGCCTCCGGTAAATTTTAATTACAAGGTTATGCTTAAACATTTTTTTTTCTTTGTCAGTGACCTTGATTTGCCAGAAAGACATTTGATCAGGGTCATGACAAAACCTCCAATCATAAGTAATCTATTTTCAAGTAAGAGCCTCCAATGATTTTCATTTACTAATTCATAGCAAAGTAATGAAAATATTTCTTCTGTAGTGACATTGATCTTAACAGAGTAACCTTGGCTCTGTGTCAAGACAAACAACTTTTAGTGATTTGAAGTTCATAATCCTGACAGGAATTTTACAACTTTTCTGCCATTGGTCGATGAAGATGTTTGAAATTTGCATTATCTCGTTTCATTTTGTCACAGGTCAGAAAAACAACATTGAGGTATTTTAAAACATCACCGGATATTAATATTCAAACAACATGGTGTTTCTATTTATGAAAGATAGACAGGGTTGAAAGTCCCTTCCATAAAACGTATTTTAGGTAATAGCTTTACTTTCAATAAAATTAAACTCAAAAGTCCACAAATAAAATATCTTTCATTTATTTCAAAGTTTGGGTAAAGGGGTGAGGAGCATGGGGTTGTCATGATGTATATGTAATACATTTGAGGTTATTATCCTGTTAGACAGGAAGACCTGTGGAGTTGTGATTTGCTGATCATGATCTAAAACACGTTGACAAATCGAAACCACATTGTTTTATACATGTTATTCAATCAATTCATTCATAATTATTTTCCTTTAAGGAGGAATGCATGAATAAAGGATTAAAGAAAATTCCCGATGCACAATAGCATCCGTGCATGGACTTCATTTTAGTACTACATAATGATATTGTGCTTGAAGTTGAACAAAATCATCAAATAAATTAAATTTAAATAGGAAAGGGAGATTATGTTTAAAGAATAAAAATTAGACAATACTTGATACAGGGACTCGCTGGTAAAAACTTGAATGTACTTGAATAAAATGCCTCTCACTCGCTCTCTTGTACGCATATTTCTTAAACCAAGGAAAGTTATTTGCGCTAGATATAAGTTCATCATTTTAAAGAAAATACTGAGTTATATACGGTAAACGATACAAATGGTTTGACTTTGGTGCCGGTTATGATTTTAACATTTTTTAAAATTTAGGTTGTAAAAGCATGTAATTATATGATAAGTCTGTAATATTCAGATAAGATTGTTACCCCGGTATATAAGTTCTTAAATTTTCGAATCTGGACATATGCGGGTTTATTACTACTTGAATGTACATTGTATAACCTGCTAGTGATATTTAATCACGGAACAAAATTACAATGTTAGCACACTATACTAATCATTTATACGGGTTTTGAATAAACAAATTATGTTGATTGAAATGGAGGAGGGGTGGGAGGCGGCATCAGAAAATTGTAAACATTTTTACCGCGAAAAATAAATATGGAGACTGGCGTTATCTTTCACGCATGTGCAATGGTGATACACCAGAATCAAGGGGCCTCCCACAGGGAGAGGCTTCCCAGGGAAATAATAAGATAACGATACAAGAACTATCAGTATCCATAAATGTTTTTATGGGATAAAAATGCTTTTATGGATACCTGATATGGCGGTGCTCTGTTTGACACAAATGAAAACGCAGTGTTGCAATTTGAATGGTCATTTATTAACAAGAGGCCCACGGGCCTTATAGGTCACCTGAGTATTGTGCAACAACTTTCAAACAATTAAATTTGGTTCGTGTCTTTAACCAGAGGCCATGAAATTCACGATTCACAACTTTGAAAGAGACACCATTGCTTATCATAATTAAAGACTTAGCATGCTTACTCTATTTGTAATACGTAATATCCAGAGGAAGATCAGAGTAACATAAGAGAAAATGCACTTCCACTTTATAACCAGTTGTGCACCTCATCCCAAAGG
>NW_026932984.1:0-5481 GCF_032062105.1 Saccostrea cuccullata
TATGAAGAAAAAAATTCTGTTGCAATTTGTTTGGGGTTGATGACAAATTGACTGGACTAAACATGATAAATTATAAAACTATTCAAAAGAATTAGTATTTTATTTGATTTTTTTGTCTTGACATTAACTCAAAAAATTATTCTATATCAAATCATGTGTGCTATGAAATTACTACTTGAAGTTCATCAACTTCATTGACTAATACTTTACAAAAACAATAGTACAGGACAACTGTGCATATTACCAAATTTCTATTAACAAGTTGTGTACAAATAGTTGTGTAGTTTATCAACGAACACTGACTAAAAATTCATTTTTAAAAAATCACATTTACATTATTATTAATTGCTGAAACCCTGTAGCCAAGTTGAGATTACTAACAATTAATAATATCAGATGTTCTTGAAACGTTACTTTTCTGTTTATAGCACGCTTTGCACGCTGAACTTTTCTTGTCCAATCTTCCAAGGCTGCTTAAAAGTGAAACGTATTACCCCTAATCAACGGCTTATTAGTTCTAAAGTGTGTTTCCAATATCAACACCATCTCTTCGTTGGTACAGGCAGCCGTTTTCAGGAAAAACCCCTACATAAACAAATACATGGGCGCAGACATTTTGGACACCCAAAGTTGTGCGGAGGAGAAAATGCTAGCTGGCGCGTGATTGGTCAATAAGAGAAAAGACTTGTTATGTATTTGACAAGTGAAATAAAGTTGATAAAAATCTCATATCAAGACTTGGGTTTCTTTGAGGTATATATGAGTTACAGGTAAAAATTTGAAGGGAGGAATGCACTTTGGTTAGAGATTTTCATTTGGTGTCAAACGCACCTAGTTGTAAACAAATGGAAATTGAAAGTAAAAGTGCAACGGCACGGTATATTTTTTCTGGCATTTTTTGTTTTCCAATATCTCGAACTTTCACGACAAAAAGGTCATTTGCCAGAAATTCAATACATGTATCAGTGAGAGGGGCTAAAGTTTGTATGGAAGTCTATGGGAAAACATTTGGTGGTGTTTGTCCTATAGAATAGGTATGATTTCATGGATAAAAAATGATTACAGCCAAAAAATCAATCAGTTCCTATTTTTTTGGCATTGGGATTATATTTTAGTTAGTTTTGAGTATTTGTTTAAAAATTAGAGGGTTTGGGTAAATTGAGGCTCACAATGGGGACTGCACATAGTGAAAAAATGCCAAAATTTTTGCCCTAGTTCTCATATTTTCAATAAATGTTCATGTAAATAATTTTAAATAAATATTTATACCGAAATTTACTGTGAATATTGTAAATAATACAATATCAATATTTATGGGCATCATCAATACACAAAACATATGAATATCCCCCTCGCAGTTTGAGAAATTCATTTAAATCCATGTGTTTTTTGAGTGTAGACACGGAACAGTTTTGAAAACCCTTTTCAAATTTGTGTTAATCAGAGTTGATTGAATAACTTATAACAAAATTTGACTGCTGTTAACAAACTAGGTTACTTTGTTTTTACATAAGGGGCATAATCCAGCAGAAAAGCCAGTTTCAGTCATGTAATCAGTGCTGGCTTGAAAAAAAGTTATACTTTTGGTGAAACTTAGAGATTACTTGTAGGAAATTTAATTGAAATTACAGTACAATATATTTGTGCAGAAAATACATTGAAAATGCAATAAATATGCAAAATTATAACTAAAAAAATTATAAAAGGTGTCTGAATATCCCGCCTCCTTGCCATATCCAATCTTGATATTCTGCTGAAAAGGGGGGGGGGTAATTTTGTGCTCTAATCATGCTGAAAAATGAAGGATTTTTGTTTAAATTGGGTTTATTTGAATAACAAGAGTCATATTTATCTGCAGTTATTTTTTTTCAATTTCTTTGATATTTTTTGAAATAATTATCTGAGTAAATTCTATTTTAACATGTTTATTTTAAAGGTATTACATCACAAATGCTTAAAAAAAAATTTAGAAAAAGATGGTGTAAATAATTAAAAATTATTATATAAGGTACTAGATGCATTTATTAGTATGTTTTAATAAAATAAAATGTATTTCAGCAATGCATTATCAAGAAGGAAGAGATTAATGAACCCTACCCTCTTACAATGAACAACACATGGACACTCTCGGGATGATCCCTTTGCTTTCATTAAGAGTTCCAAGGTATGGTTTTCTTCGAAAATCTAGTTAATCTCTTAATATTTAAGTTATTTAGAACTTTTTATAGATTATTAGAAAATAAATTTCCTCAGAACTGCGGTTATTTAAACATTTTGCGTACAATTGAGCACTGTATTCAGTCAGACAATATGATTTATCTGCCCTTGGCATTTAATCAATTTATTAATTATGTCAATAATAAGAAATGATATGCAAATAAATATATTTGCCTTTTATGAGAATATACATATTTAACATCAATTACATGAAATGTTCATGAAAATTGGCTAAAATGTAGGTCACCCCCCTTCAAAATTACAAAATTTTCAGTGGGGATGTATTTGATTCTCTGATGCCATCAACCCACTGCTGATAGAATTTGTTTTAATCTTATGTACATTTGAACTAGATATAATTCTCTTTCTTTCCATTGATTATTTTATCTACATTAGTTTTCACTCTTTCCATAACCCAGCTTTTTCTTACAAAAACCTGCTGATTTTCTTCATTTTTCATTAATAACGGGTACCTGCTACCCTGAATGATTAATATGATCTACCTTGAGAAATTATTAGAGATAATAAGAAAAACAAGCAAAACCATGTGCTAGATTAATCATTTTATTTTAAAAGTTTGAAAGAAAAATAGAAAAATGCTTCAATTTATAGACATCTTTTCTGTTTCACAGATGTTGGTCTGATTGACTGGGGTGTGAAATGTAACAGCCAATGGTATACTTAAGCTAAGACTGTCAGTCCCAATATTCAAGAGGTGAGATAAGCAATGGATATATGTTCTAAATTTACTAAATTGATCACTTTTTATAAATGTTTCTCAAATGCAATGGACCGAATTTTCTCAGCTTATGAAATAATCAACTATTTCTAATTTGAGTATTTCCGTCAATAAAAAGCTTACTTCCGGTAAGGGAGAAGTCATTTGAAATGGAATTTAATTAAAAAACATGAAGAGAGATATCTCTAAGTATAAGAGATATCTCTTCAAGTTTAAGAGATATCTCTTTCTCATAGATATATCTCTTAAAAATGAGAGATATCTCTTTAAGTTGAGAGATATCTCTATTTTTAAGAGATATCTCTATGACAAAGAGATATCTCTGTAATTTTAAGATAAATTTTATTTTCCGAATAAATAGTAAAAGGGCTTGCCATAATTATACATTATCTTCGTAAAAGATCAATCAATTTTACTTACAGTACTGTACACGAAATTGCAAGAATATTTTTCCGTGTAAAAATATTTTCTTTCCCCATCGCCTTGTAGGAATCTATAAGAGGTCGTATTTACGTATAAATTGCAATTTATTGGAAGGGAAGGGAGATAGTAATCGAGTTTTCCGATGAAATTTAAACTCTAAATGTAGATGTAGCTATACTTTTGCTGGAAGATGTTTACATTGTATTTGAAAAAAAAATGTGAACACTTGAAAATGTCGCTAAAATTCCTCTCATTTAAGTGCAACACTGAAAGATAAAATCTTCTGGTGATCATATTTAATAACAAATTCATTCTGCGTTTACAAGTATTTCAAATTGAAGATTGGAATCATGTTTGTAACAACATCATATGACAAAACTCTATGCAAAAGAAACGAACATCCGTAGAATTAACGCCCTTTATGTCAGAGATAATATGTAAATATATTTTAGTATAAAGATTTTATATTTATCTTTTGATACTATTCTGTTATCTCTGATTTTCAAATATATGATTTATGGCGTATATGTATTTGCAGTAATATTTGTGTTGATATACAATATGTGTCACTCAATAGTAAATGATACGCTTTTGCAATAAAAAATCTTACACTTTTCTTCTTTTTATTAAAAATACGTCATGAAACTCCCAAAGGTATTTTTGACTATTGTTGAAATAAATTAAAATGCTTCAATATTTTTTTGCGGACGCTTGATGCTTTTCACCATTTTTCACTTGTGTATCTATGATCTTCACTACCATGCAAAACATGTTGAGAGGGAAAAAACATATATACAGCACTGTTGTGCTAGTTGGAATGGAAAACTGAAAATAATTGCTCATAATATTTCTGCTATTTCAATGATTAATAATTCAAGAGTCCAAGAAAGAAAATACAGTATTAATCTCAAGTTTTAATAAATCTTCATGAAGGTATACAACTGAACATTATTTTATTATGTTTTTATTACTCTTCATTAAGAATCGGCAACACAGCTGAGACACATCTTTACATAAACTATTTAATCCTAGTTCCCTACTTCAAGTATTACACCGTTTGCTTAACATTTCATCAGCTCTATTTCTGTCCATTGTTAAGAACGTTAATAAAGGTTTTAGCATTTTTCGCCATATCCTGCAAACAACACGCACAATTTTAGAGCACAATACATGTATTCTGGGAAATAAGATTTACTATTTGAGTGGATCCGTTGAAAACACAACCACTACATGTCCTGTATGTCTGTACAGCCACAAACTGCCTTCCTTTCGAATTATGTACAACACAAGTATAGACATTAAAAAAGACCGTCCTTGAACATGTTGAATGCATTCCAGTCTGTTACTAATTGATACTTAGATGCGAAAACTGAGGTCACTGATAAATCTCAGCATGGTGCAAGATGTTAATAGTAAGGCTTGATTTATAGTTACATTGTCTGAAATAAATGTCTAGAAAAAAATAATTATAGTTTACATGGATATATACTAGTAGAACGTACCATATTATGTGAGTAGTACATTGTAAATCAATTTCATGTGATTTCTTTTACTGAATAACTCACTTCCAGTTTGAGATTTAAAAACTTATCAAAATCTCATCTGAGTTTTAAATCATGTATCGGGTACGTATTGAATATTCAATCACTATATTGCATGTACATGATAAATAATATACTGTTTTTAAACTAAGTACTAGTATTTGCGCCATAGAGGCAGCAATTGTAAGCTACATGGAACCAAAGTAATGTGTGCCGACATGATTTAAATGAACTACAATGTATAGAGAAGAGCATGATAAGAACTGCTCTTATCTACTAGCTGTGGAACATCCTTAAACCTTACTAATTACCTTGTATTATTAGAAATGCGCGTAACGCAGCAGTACACTAAAATATAGGAGAAAGAGAGTCAGGGATTTCCAGTTGTATATTTTTAGAATAACAAGTTGAGTTATCTATCTTGCTTATAGTGGCGCTGGATCCGGAACGGAAGTAGATTTACGCTGACAGAAAGCGCTTTGCGCTGCGCTTAGCGGTCAGGGGTATCGGAAGGGGGGTACTTTGTCTAAAAATAAATTAACCCTTTGAAATTGCTCTTTG
>NW_026932985.1:0-5438 GCF_032062105.1 Saccostrea cuccullata
GATTTCATGTGCAAATAGTTTTTAATTTGAATTCAAAGTTGACCAACTTCGAGCTTCAGACAGACCTCGTACAAGTAGGATACAGACTACAAATTAAACAGTCTCAATCTTACGAAAACATCTCTTTGGTTGATAATTTGTTTGCAGTGACTAAGTTGACCATTTAAGTACTACCTTTGCTGATTTTAGAAGTTTCAGTTCGAATTTCCTCTGTATTTCATTTATATCGTGTACGAATGAATTTCAGCATGTTTAGATCAGCAATGAGCAACTGCATTGTATATATATCTTATCAATAATTAAAAAAAAGTACTGAACTGATGGTTTTAATCATAAGTAAGAGTCGATCAGGTGACAGTTACATGAGAATCCATTCAGTTTCCACATTTCCTCCGTTGCTTTTTTGAAAAAAAGTTTACGTTTCAAGTTAGATCAATTACAAAGAAAAATAAACGTTTGGGAATTAAATATATAATTAAAGGGAAAAAATGTGTAAAATTGAACAATATAATTATATATGTTGTAACTGGTAAACATTGACCGAATTTTTACCCATTTGTTATATTACTTCGTCATATAATCCTGTATGATATCTGAATTGAGAGCATTAGTTATCACCATCGCTACTTACCTAATGTTATCACATATGAATAGATATAATCATGAAAACAGTTTTAGAATTATAATCTACCAGTTTAAGAACTTAAAAAATCATTCTTTTAAAATTACGGTAAAAAAGTCTTCTCAATTCGACCCTGTTAATATCTCTGCTCCGCCGCCAAATTTTGCGGTTTTTCATCCAAAAAAAAAAAAACAAAACAAAACAAAACAAAACAAAAAACGATCTAAGTGTCTTAGAAGTAAAATTTAGGCATCTTTATAGTAGGAATGGCAAGGGGACAATAATTAATTAAGTTAGGAAATTAATTCTTACCAGCGTTATTGACTCCGATGTCGTATATCCCAAAGATTTCACTATTATGCAAGAATACAGAGCGATAAATAAGTAAATAACCACTAAATAATTTAATGAGTACAATTATTTATTCAACAAAAATTAAAATCCAGTCACAGTTTACTAAGTACAGCCATTATTCGGTCGTATTTGTGGAGAAAGCAAACGACAATCCATCGTTTGTTTACATCGGAAGCCATATTGCCGCAATGCATGACGGAGCCAAAGACTTCTTTTTTGGAGTTCACGCCGTTTTTGGAGTTCGTCTAGACTTTCAACGTCTTAATCATAATACTGTTTACATAATTGAACAGGAAATAAATAAAGGCGACCCCCTGGTATGAATGACTTAAAAATTGATTGTATGGAAATTAATCTTTTGGAATAAATAGAATATCATGGAGTTAAAACCTATAAACACTGAGAAGAATAATGATTATTTCGTGTAGAGAATTCCTAACACGCCAAGATTTACAAGGCATGAGAGAAAATGATTAAAAACTCCGATATTATAAGCTAGTCAATTGAATTTATAAAAGGGCGATACTCACAATAAAACTAGAGGTATTTTGAGCAATGAGCTCACTAAATGATACTATCATGTAAATTTTGAATTTACTAGGGGGAGGAAAATGCCATGTTGTAAATTTTGCATTTACCTCCCCCTAGTAAATTCAAAATTTACAACATGATAATACCCCCGCCTCCCACGCGCTGTTGTTCACAACTACCTGTCATTTTACAAAAACATGACTTATTACGATTTTTCATGTCATATTTAAACTAAAATTTTGAAGATCGATTTCAACTCTAAAATTTAAAAAAGACACTTGGTTTTGTAAATATTTACTGATTTATACGCAGTTCATTTCCCAGAGAAATTTTTTACATTAAACATTGTTTATTCCTTTAGTAACTGTGGTGGCATACTTCTGCCACCTACAGGCAAGATAAATTATGTTAACATGCAACATAATTATGTAGACGTGTAACATATTTATGTTAATATGCAATTTATTTTATGTTGACAAGCAATTTAACAATCTTATAAGAAAATATAATATAATTTAAATATGGGTAAATTTGCTTACTAACGCCTGTATCTGATATCATACATGCAAAATGCAACATAATTATATAGTAATGCGATTTATTAATGTCAACATGCAAGATAATAATGTCAACATGCGACTTATCTATGTCAACATGCGATATAATTATGAAATAATATATGTATGATAATGTATGATATGATATGATACGATATGAATGTATGATAATATGCAACTGATTATCTTGCATGTTGACATAAATATCTTGTATGTAAAAATATAATTCGCATGTTAACATAAATAAGTAGCATGTAAACATAATTATCTAGCATGTGAACATAATTATCTTGCATGTGAACATAAATATCTTGCATATCTACATAATTATCTCGCATGTTAACATAAGTATCTTGCATGTTGACATAATTTACTTGCATGTTCACATAAATAAGTTGCATGTCTACATACTAGTAATTAATTTGCAGGTTAACATGAATATCTTGCATGTCTACATATATAATTATATCGCATGTTAACATAAATATCTTGGATTGCATGTTGACATAATTTACTTGCATGTTCACATAAATAAGTTGCATATCTACATAATTAACTCGCATGTTAACATAAATATCTTGCATGTCTACGAACATGTAATTATCTTGCATGTTAACAATAGTGAACCGCATCTTGTCATGATTAAATTTGCATCTTGCATCTATGATGTCAGATACGGGCTTACGTACAGGATTTTACCAATATTAAAATCAGATCCTCTTAAAAGATTTGTAACTTGCATGTCAACATAATTATTTTGCATGTAGACATAATTTTCTTGCATGTTAACTTAATTTATCTTGCATGTAGGGTGCAGAAATATGCCACCATAACTAACATACATTTAATTCAAATTAATGTCTCCGTATGTGTTCATTGGTTTATGCATTTTCACCATATTATCAATAGACACCCACCATAACATGCACCAGAACTCAAAGAAATAATGCACTTTTAATATGTATAATCTATACAGCCCAGCCCTAGCACCAGAACCCCTGCACGGCCTGAGCCAATTTTGATAGTTCTGTAAGGCTCAATGCTTCTTACAATCATGCCAACAGTTTGACTACTTTATGTCAGGAATAGGGGTTCCTTCATGTAAAGAACAAGAAACCAGTGTTCGTTCCCCCGGTTAAGATACTGGAGGCTTCTAAATGTGGTGCTTTAATTTGGGATATTTGGGTAATACCCCGGAAGCTTTGCTGAAAGTAAAACGGGCTTTTGGTCCTGTCACGTCATTCACGGGGTTTTACAAACTGGTTATCAAAGGTACCATTACTCAACAAATAGAAGGCAACCCGCTTTAGGAGGAACCCCAGGGGGGATTCCAGGTATCTAAGATGTATAAGGGAACACACGTAGTTAGGGGAACTTATTTTATATCAATGTAGCTCTAGAGCAGTTAAGGATGTTTATCCTGTTAGTAATTCTAGGGTGTCAGGCTGCCTGCCATTTTAAAAGAACTCCTCTGGCTTTATCCATCAAACTATACAGTTTTGCCCACTTACACTATTTTTACCTATTCGCATTTTAATTATGTCGTCCCGAACGAAGTCGGGGACGACATATTGCGATTGTACGCATGTTTTTGTTATACAAGCTGTTTCTCGGAGATGGCTGAGACAATATTCCTGAAACTTTCCTCAAAGGAGGATCGCTGGTTGTAGTTGTGTTGTGTGGTCATTCAGTTTCAAAATGGCTACCGTTGCCATGGAAACCTGCAAAAAGCGACGAATTTTGTCCGCTAGTGTTCTCTCTGGTCCCTTGATCATTCTTCATGAAATTTTATTGATGTAATGATTAGTATCTGTAATTGTGCTCATTGGATTTAAAAAATAATTTTTTATTATGTATAGTATTATATTAAGTATTGACTATATTGAATTAAAGTGTCAGAAGTGAAAATTCTCTCTTAAGTTATCTCAGCAGGTACATCCCTATGTACTTGCTTACTAAGAGCCGTATTGTTTTTTATTTGAATGTACATGTCAGTCAAACTTAAAGGCCAAGGTAAAAAAAAATTATAAAATTATATATCTCCGAATCTTCGATTACGGGGGCATAAAAACTACAGATAGACTTGTCCATTTATATAAAATACCGTTTGAGTAGTGGATCATTGAGATTTCAAACCTAAGGTGAATTACATGTACTTTTTCTGTCGATGGAATTTTCTTTCTGTATACTTTTATTAAATAACGAGTCATAAGAAGGCGGTGGTTGAGTCCATTCGGATAACTGAATGACACTCTTAGAATCCTGGCCAGATCCCCCGATGCTCGTGTGGGCGTGTTTTGTGACGTACAAGTGGGCGTGTTTTGTGACGTAATTAATGAATCTAGTGGTGCTGTTGGTTGTATCCTTGGTATCGCGTAAGAGGAATCTGTAGAGAGATGAGAATGCCCCCGTAATCGAAGATTCGGAGATATATAATTTTTGCCCTGTCTTTTTAATTGCAAAAACTTTAACCTTGCTTATAATGTTTGAGTGGGTGAGACTATGGCTTTCATATTTCACAGGTATATTCCTTGTGACAAGATCTTTCTTTGGGTACCGCCAAATTGACCTTGGAGTTTGACCCGCCTTTACAAAAAACCACACTTTGTCCTTGGTAATAATTTTTGAACATTTGGTGCTAGGGTTTTCTTATTTCACATGTGTACATTCTGACAAGACCTTTCAGTGAGTATAAATATTTTTTACCTTGGCCTTTAAGTTTGACTCACTTGTACATTCAAATAATCATCACACTTTAACTTTGGTCACAACTTTTGAACAGTTGAACTTAGGGCTTTCATATTTTACAGGTGTATCCCTTGTGACAAGACCTTCCTTTAGGTATCAACAATTTTGACCTTTTGATTTTGACCTATGCATTTGAGAAAATTCAACCCTGCAATCAATGCCATACGGAGGCATGTGTTTCAAAAACATCTTTTTTTATAAGAATTTTTATGTATGTCCGAATGTAAAGTGTGTATGTGAAGTGTTTATAGAACTTGTAAAGGTATGGAAAGTATGTCTTTTGTGCGGTTTTTACTATCAATATGTACATTGGAGTGTGTGCATGTGTACATCTATGAGGTTCCTGGTTGCTTCTATAGTTATGAGAATTGACATGCTGGAACACTATAAGCTTTGAATCACTGAGAGTTTGCGTGGGATATGTATTTTTCTGCAACAGCTGCAACTTTATATTCCGTACTTACAACAAAAGACAGCTTTTTAATTATTATTTAAGTTATATCCAAGAATATTATTATAGTCATTGTACATGCCATATGTAAATGTTTAACATGTAATCCCATGTTTACAATGAATGGAATTAACTTCAATATTTACTAAAGAAAAAGGGGCGTATTTTGTATGAT
>NW_026932986.1:0-55520 GCF_032062105.1 Saccostrea cuccullata
TAAAATTTGAGATATTGTAGACAAGATAATATGGTCGTTACGCACATGAACACGCGTGCAATACCTATTTTTAAATATAATTTCTAATTTTCTTTGAAGATCTTGATTAAGTCTAAATTCCATAAAATATTTCTTATCTAATAGAGATTACAGGGAATATGGCACGAAAAGGGAGTTGGGGAGCGTTTGGGGAACATCTGTAACGGTCCCCGTTACAATTAGCACTAGTTATTCTTATTATTATTTTTCTTCTTCCTGGGAAAATTTTGTCCACGAGTGATCTTGCAAACTACACATCCGACTTAGGTGAAACCTTTTTAGGGTTAGTAGGCATGTTATGTAGAGTTGCCAAACAAAGGTCATTTTGCGCGCACGTGCTTGCAAGAGCGCGCACGTGCAATAGGTGAAATTACCAATAGAATGGATATTGCCGTAACTTTTCTATTCTTTGATGAAATTTTTTGAAACTCACAATGTAAGGATACATTAGTAGTATAGACAAGATAGCATGGTCAAAATAGCAAGATCTCACGCGCATGCACGTGTGCTTCGCTCTGATTGGCTGAAACTAAAGTCTCAATAACTTTCTTGTTTCTTGTCATAATCCTTTGAAATTTTGAACCTAGTCCTACATTATGAAGATCTACCGCATGATATATAAGAATTTTCCTGAAAGCATGCGCATGTGCGCGTGCTGCAAGCTGATTGGCTGAAACTTTAAATGGCAATATCTCCTTTGTTTTTTGACGAAATTCTTTGAAATTTAAAATATAGTCATGCATTAGGATATCCTACAAAATGATGTAGAAAAAAAATCATGAAATCACGCGCATGCAAGTGTGCTGCAATCTGATTGGCTGAAACTTTAAATGGCTATTTCTCCTTTGATTTTTGACGAAATCCTTTGAAATTTAAAATTTAGGCATGCATTAGGATATCCTACGAAATGATAGAGAAAAAAAATCATGAAATCACGCGCATACACGTGTGCTGCAATCTGATTGGCTGAAACTTTAAATTGCTATTTCTCCTTTGTTTTTTGAAGAAATTCTTTGAAATTTAAAATATAGTCATGCATTAGGATATCCTACAAAATGATATAGAAAAAATCATGAAATTACGCGCATGCACGTGTGCTGCAATCTGATTGGCTGAAACTTAAAATGGCTATAACTTCCTTGTTTTTCAACCAAACAGGATGGGATTTAGAACATAGATAGATGTAAGGGACTCCTACAAGAAGGTATGATCATCATGCACGTGCTCGCACGTGCGTGCATTTGAAACGAGTATATTTAAAAATACTCTTGAATGAGTGATTTTTATTACTTTTGGACTGAATTCTTTAATATATAGTATATTAAAATATATAAATACATGTAGTGTAGACAAGATGATATGGTCATAATGATAACGCACATGCACTCACATGCGCTTGTGTGCAATGCTAAATATTGAATATAATAGGTATCCTTCTAGGAAAACGTTGTTAAAGTCAAAAATGCACAGAGTTTGTCTTATTTAATGAAGCTTACAGGGAATATGGCACCGAAAGGGAGTTGGGGAGCGTTTGGGGAACATCTGTAACGGTTCCCGTTACAATTAGAACTAGTTTTTACTCTGTTTCTTATTAAGGTCTTCCGTCTCCAACGGAAGACCTTCTACTGATTCGTTTGTTTCTTTTCCACTATTATTATTATTATTTTTTTTTTCTTACCGATTTTGTGCAGGCGATCTCTCGAGAACGCCTCGACAGATCTTTATGAAACTTTCAGCAATGATGGCAAATCATATGAACTTAGGGCGTTTTTTTTTTATTTTGCCGTCGTCACTTCCGGTCGCGAGATACGGCCAATTTTCTTTTTTTAAAGTGTCATTTTGTCCGGAAGTGTTCTCAAAAACGGTTTGAGATTGAGTCTTGAAACTTTCAGGGATGATAGATTGTGACAGGCTCTCTTGAATTTTGTATAAATTTTTTGTTGCCGTCACGTCCGTTGTCCACCGGAAGTAGTTAAAAAATATGCAAAATTTTATTTTTTTCTTTTTTAAATGTTTCTTATATAGGCAAATAGAGTGTCTCGAGTATTATTATGTCCACCGGAAGTTATTTTTTCCAAACCGGAAGTAGTCCAAAAAATGAGCATTTTTCATCGAAATTATCAGGGATGATTCCTTTACACTCAGAGAGGAGTTATAGGTCATTTTTAGTACTTCCGGTCACACCGGAAGTGAATTATAAAGACCGGAAGTTGTCTGAAATTTACAGATTTCACTCTTAAATGTGTTCTCACGTATTTAGAGGAATTGATATGAATTTTTTTTTCATTTTAAGTTGTTTTATGATCGTATCAAAAATCGAACGGAAGACCTACTCGTTGCTTGCAACGAGATCTCCTCTAGTTATTATTATTATTATTTTTCTTCTTCCTGGGAAAATTTTGTCCATGAGTGATCTTGTAAACTACACATCCGACTTAGGTGAAACCTTTGTAGGGTCAGTAGGCATGTTATGTAGAGTTGCCGAACGAAGGTCATTTTGCGTGCACGTGCTTGCAAGAGCGCGCACGTGCAACGCGTGAAATGACCAATATAATGAATATTGCCGTAACTTTTCTATTTTTTGATGAAATTTTTTGAAACTCATAATGTAAAGATACATTAGTAGTATATACAAGACAGCATGGTCAAAATAGCAAGATCTCACGCGCCTGCACGTGCGCTTCGCTCTGATTGGCTGAAACTTAAGTCTCAATATCTTCCTTGTTTATTGATAAAATCCTTTGAGATTTTGAACATAGTCATACATTAGGGAGATCTACAGCCTGATATATAAGAATTATCACGAATGCATGTGCATGCACGTGTGCTTGCAAGAGCTCGTACGTGCAACACGAGAAATGTCCAATATAATTGATACAGACATAACTATTTAAATTATTGATGAAATGCTATGAAACTCATATTAGAAGTATATATTAGAAGCATAGACAAGATGACATGGTCAAAATAGCAAGATCTCACGCGCATGCACGTGCGCTTCGCTCTGATTGGCTGAAACTAAAGTTTCAATATCTTTCTTGTTTCTTGTCATAATCCTTTGACATTTTAAACATAGTCCTACATTATGAAGATCTACAGCATGATATATAAGAATTTTCATGAAAGCATGCGCATGTGCGCGTGCTGCAAAGTGATTGGCTGAAACTTTAAATTGCTATATCTCCTTTGTTTTTTTGACGAAATTCTTTGAAATTTAAAATATAGTCATGCATTAAGATATACTACAATATGACATAGAAAAAATTCATGAAATCACGCGCAAGCACGTGTGCTGCAATCTGATTGGCTGAAACTTGAAATGGCTATAACTCCCTTGTTTTTCAACCAAATAGGATGGGATTTAGAATATAGATAGATGTGAGGGACTCCTACAAGAAGGTATGGTCACCATGCACATGCACGCACGTGCGTGCATTTGAAACGAGTATAATTAAAAATACACTTGAATGAGTGATTTTTATTACTTTTGGACTGAATGCTTTAATATATAGTATATCAAAATATATAGATAGTGTAGACAAGATGATATGGTCATAACGCACATGCAGTTCACATGCGCTTGGGTGCAATGCTAAATATTGAATATAATAGGTATCCTTCTAGGAAAACGTTGTTAAAGTCAAAAATGCACAGAGTTTGTCTTATTTAATGAAGCTTACAGGGAATATGGCACCGAAAGGGAGTTGGGGAGCGTTTGGGGAACATCTGTAACGGTTCCCGTTACAATTAGCACTAGTTAAGGTCTTCCGTTTCCAACGGAAGACCTTTCTGTTATTCTTAGGTTTCTTTTCCACAGTTTTTTTCTTTTTTTTCTTACCGATTTTGTGCACGCGAGTTCTCGGAAACGGCTTGCTCGATTTTCATGAATCTTTCAGGGTTGATGGAACATGAAAAAATCTAGACATATATTTTTTTATTTTGATGACGTCACTTCCGGTTCCGAGATTTTTGCATTTTAGTGAATTTTAGAGGGTCAGTTTGTCCGCGAGTTTTCTCGAAAACGGCTTAAGATAAAAACTTGAGATTCTCAGTGATAATAGAGCAATAAATGTAGTTGTGCGGAACGTATTTCATATTCACCGAAATTGCTGTGTACGGAAGCTCGTTATGACCCGAAAATAGTCATATCGCGAATTTCAAAAATTTGACACTTTTTCAACGATAACTTTTTATCCAAAGATATTTTGTTAAACTATGTATAACAAAAGAAGTGTAGAATTCCAAGACCTTTCAAATGATATCTCGAAAAAAGGGCTAGCCCTTAAAATTAAGGGCCAACAGGGGCCGAAAGTTTTTCCTAAATATCTCTAAAAGTATTGGGAATTTGTAAAAAGTCAAAGAAGCAAAGTTGTTCAAAATATCAAGCTTAATCTATTGGAATCGTCAAAATACGTCCGGCGTCGTCACTTCCGGCCAAACCGGAAGTAGTCGAAAAACGCGTATTTTTGACGTTATTGACAAGTTTTTAGTTAACATAAGTCTCTGGGAGCTTAAAAATTAATTTTCCGTCCGTCGTCGACACTTCCGGTCAAACCGGAAGTAGCAAAAGATGGCTTATGTTTGCATTAACAAACATAGCTTTCGAGGATTCAAACCATTTTTGGGCGGTATTTCTTGTTTTTGTTAAAATTGAAAGCTACTTCCGGTCAAACAGGACGGAAGACCTATTCGTTGCTTTGCAACGAGCTTTGCTCTAGTTATTATTATTAAGGTCTTCCGACTTCCTTCGGAAGACCTTATTGTTATTCGTCTGTTTTTTATTATTATTATTATTATTATTCTTTTTTTCATAGTTAGGGCGATTTCTCAGCTGTGCGTGAACGGATTTGACAGATTTTAACAGGGATGATGCATCATGAGAATATCTCCAGACGTGTTTTTCATTTTTTCAAAATTCACTTTCTTTCGCGATTTTTGGGGATTTTTATATTTTTTAAAAGGCATTTTGTCCAGCAGTTTTCTCGAGAACGGCTAAAGATATGAAAGTGAAATTCACTGAGGTGATAGAACATTGAACTCCATTATGGGGAACGACCTTTATTTTTCGTCGTCGGCACTTCCGGTCGCAAACGTAAGTGAATTCAAAAAGTCCGATATTTCAACTTTTTTGTTTTTCAATAGTTTTCTTTAGGATTTACAGGGCTTATAGAGTGTCTTATGAGAATTCTAAATATGTGTTCAATATCTTGATGCGTGCATTTATTGAAAAGATATGACCATACCAAACTCTGCCCCACTGTCGGGGGTTCGAATCCCGCTGGGGGCGTTCCCAATTTTTTTTTCCTTGTTTCTGTCATTTTTCAATTGCAAATGACTTTTCTCACTTTTATAACATGTATGAAATATTTTGCCGATTTTTAAAAACTATATTTGAAGATATTTTGAGGTTTACCTGTAATTATCATGATATACGTTCAGAGACTGCTGTAAATCAACGTAAACGAAACAAATGCATTCTGGAATCTATTTCATGGGATGATGCAGCATAGATCTCTAACGAAAAGTCGGTCGCAAGACCGATTGTTGCTCTAGCAACAAGAACACATCTAGTTATTATTATTATTATTCTTTTTTCATAGTACAGCCGATATCTCAGCTATGCGTGGACAGATTTCAAAGATTTTCTCAGGGAAGATGGATCATGAGAATATCTCCAGACGTTTTTCTCATTTCTTCGAAAATCACTTTCGTTTGCGATTTTTGGGGATTTTTGTATTTTTTAAAAGGCATTTTGTCCAGCAGTTTTCTCGAGAACGGCTAAAGATATGAAAGTGAAACTCACTGAGGTGATAGAACATCGAACTCCGTTATGGGCAACGACCTTTATTTTTCGTCGTCGGCACTTCCGGTCGCAAACGGAAGTGAATTCAAAAAGTCCCATTTTTCAACTTTTTTGTTTTTTAATATTTTTCTTTAGGATTTACAGGGTTTATAGTGCGTCTTATGAGAATTCTAAATATGTGTTCAGTATCTTGATGCGTGCATAGATTGAAACGATATGACCGAACCAAACTTTGTCCCACTGTCGGGGGTTCGAATCCCGCTGTGGGCGTTGCAAAAAAATTTTCTTTGTTTTTGTCTTTTTTCTTTTGCAAATTACTTTTCTCTCTTTTATTACATGTATGGAAGATTTTGCCGAATTTTAAAAGCTATATTTTGAGATATTTTGTGAAATAATTATAATAATTATGATCTGTGTTGAGAACTACATTAAATGAACATAAACGAAAAAAATACATTCTGAAATCTATTTCTTGTGATGACACAGCATGGAACTCTAAAGAAAAGTGGGTCGGAAGACCTGCTTGTTGCTCTAGCAACAAGAAGGCATCTAGTTATTATTCTTTTTAAGGTCTTCCGACTTCCTTCGGAAGACCTTATTGTTTTCCTTCTGTTTTCTATTATTATTAAGGTCTTCCGACTTCCTTCGGAAGACCTTATTGTTTTCCTTCTGTTTTCTATTATTATTATTAAGGTCTTCCGACTTCCTTCGGAAGACCTTATTGTTTTCCTTCTGTTTTTTATTATTATTATTATTATTCTATTTTCATAGTACAGCCGATATCTCAGCTATGCGTGGACTGATTTCAAAGATTTTCTTAGGGAAGATGCATCATGAGAATATCTCCAGACGTGTTTTTCATTTTTTCAAAATTCACTTCCGTTCGCGATTTTGGGGGATTTTTGTATTTTTTAAAAGGCATTTTGTCCAGCAGTTTTCTCGAGAACGGCTAAAGATATGAAAGTAAAACTCACTGAGGTGATAAAACGTCCAACTCCATTCTGGGTAACGGTCTTTATTTTTCGTCATCGGCACTTCCGGTCGCACACGGAAGTGAATTAAAAAAGTCACATTTCTCAACTTTTTTGTTTTTCAATATTTTTTCTTTAGTATTTACAGGGATTATAGTGTGTTTTATGAGTATTCTAAATATGTATTTAGTATCTTGATGCATGCATCTATTGAAAAGATATGACAAAACCAAACTTTGTCCCACTGTCGAGGGTTCGAATCCCGCTGTGGGCGTTGAATTTTTTTTTTCTTTGTTTCTGTCTTTTTTCAGTTGCAAATAACTTTTCTCTCTTTTTTAACATATACGGAAGATTTTGCCGATTTTTAAAAGCTATTTTTGAGATATTTTGAGGAATACCTGTAATAATTATGAAATATGTTAAGAGGCTGCTGTAAATGAACGTAAACGAAAAAAAAATACATTCTGAAATTTCATGGAATGACGCGGCATAGAATTCTAACGAAAATCGGTCGGAAGACCTGCTTGTTGCACCAGCAACAAGAACGCATCTAGTTTTTTTTCTTATTTGTTCCCCGGTACTTTTTTGTGCGCAAGTGTTCTCAGAAACTGTTCATCCAATTGACTTGAAACCTTTATAGGGTAAATAGGTGTGTAGTGTAGGTGTGCGGAACGAAGGTCATTTTGCGCGCATACGCCTGCACGTGCAGGCGCGTGATATGAGTGATATGACTAATATATTTAATATAGCCATAACTTTAACATTTTTCGATAAAATGCTTTGAAACTCATTATATAAGGATATATAAGTAGTGTACATAATGTGACACTGTCAAATTAGCACGAACTCACGCGCATGCACGTGCGCTTCGCTCTGATTGGCTGAAACAAAAATGTCAGTATCGTCTCTGTTTTTTGACGAAATGCTTTGAAATTTAAAACATAGTCATGAATTAGGATATCCTACAATATGATATAGAAAAAAATTCATGAAATCACGCGCATGTACGTGTGCTGCAATCTGATTGGCTGACACTTTAAATGACTATATCGCCTTTGTTTTTAGTCGAAATGCTTTTAAATTTAAAACATAATCATACATTAGGATGCTCTGCAATATGATATACAAAAAATTTCAAGAAATTACGCGCATGCAAGTGTGCTGCGATCTGATTGGCTGAAACTTTAAATGACTATATCTCCTTTGTTTTTTGACGAAATGCTTTGAAATTTAAAACAAGATCATTCATTAGGATATCCTACAATGCGATGTAGAAAAATAATTATGAAATCACGTGCATGCACGTGTACTGCAATCTGATTGGCTGAAAATTGGAATGGCTATAACTCCCTTGTTTTTCAACCAAACAGGATGGGATTCAGAACATAAATAGATATAAGGGACTCCTACAAGAAGGTTTGGTCATCATGCACGTGCATACCCGTGCGTGCATTTGGAACGAATGAAATTTGAAATACATTTGAATGAGTAATTTTTAATACTTTTGGACTGAATGCTTTCACATATAGTATATTACAGGGAATATGGAACTAAAAGGGAGTTGGGGAGCGTTTGGGGAACATCTGTAACGGTTCCCGTTACAATTAGCACTAGTTATTATTTTTCTTCTTCTTCCTGGGTACTTTTTTGTCCGCGAGTGATCTTGTAAACTGTTCACCCGAAGTAGGTAAAACCTTTTCAGGGTTAGTAGACATGTTATGTAGATTTGCGGAATCAAGGTCATTTTCCGCGCACGTGCTTGCAAGAGCGTGCACGTGCAACACTTAAAATGACCAATATAATAGATATAGCCGTAACTTTTCTATTTTTTGACTTTTTGCTTTGAAATTCATAATATAAGTATATATTAGTTGTATAGGCATGATGGCATGTTCCTCGCGCACGTGCTTGCAAGAGCGCGCACGTGCAACACGTAAAATGACTAATATAATAGATATAGCGGCAACTTTTCTATTTCTTGATGAAATGCTTTAAAACTCATAATATGAGGATATATAAGTAGTATAGACATTATGACATGGTCAAAATAGCAAGATCTCACGCGCATGCGCGTGCACTTTGCTCTGATTGGCTGAAACAAAAGTATCAATATCTTTCTTGTTTTTTGACAAAATCCTTTGAAATTTTGAACATATTCATACTCTATAAAGATCTACAGCATGATATATAAGAATTATCATAAAAACATGCGCACGCACGTGTGCTGCAATCTGATTGGCTGAAACTTTAAATGTCTGTAACTCAACGAAACGGGATGAAATTCAGAAATATGAATAGGTATAATTGATTTCTACACTATGCTTCTATCAAATTTAAATGCAAGGACATGCATGCATGCACATGTGCATGTGCAATACGTAAAATCAGCAAAATATTTGAAAAATGGTAACATTTATATTTTTATGATATTTTGATTGATTCTCACGATATAAACATAGGTTAATGATTTAAACAACCTGCCTTGATAATTTTGCATGTGCATGCAAGTGCGTGCGCGTGCAATACGTCAAATGGGATATAGTTGATATCATTGTAGTTTTGATAATTCTTTGATGAAATCCTTTGATACTGTGCATATTTTTTTAAAAAAAATTCTTACAGGAAAATGGAACAAGAAGGGAGTTGGGGAGCGTTTGGGGAACATCTGTAACGGTCCCCGTTACAATTAGAACTAGTTATTATTATTAAGGTCTTCCGTCTTCAGCGGAAGACCTTCTTGTTATTCGTTTGTTTCTTTTCCACTGTTTTTCTTCTTATTTTTTTTCTTACCGATTTTGTGCACGCGATTTCTCGAAAACGGCTCGTTAGATTTTTTTGAAAATTTAAGGTCTGATAGATCATTAAAAAATCTCGATACCCTTTTTTTTATTTTGATGACGTCACTTCCGGTTCGGAGAATTTCGCAGTTTTGTGATTTTTAAGGGTCAGTTTGTCCGTCGCTCTTCTTAAAAACGGCTCATCACAGGACGATGAAACCTTTTCTGGAAGATAGAGCAACATATGTAGATTTGCATTGTGTTGTTAACTTTCACCGGAAGTACTGCACGTTTACGCTCGGTATGGACTGAAAAAAGTCATATTTAGCGTTTCAAAATTTCTAACACTTTTTCTATTATATCATTTTACTTGTAAATATTTTGTAAAAACATATAGGACAAAAGTTGTGAAAAAATTTCGACTTCTTTCAATTGATATCTCGAAAAAAGGGCTGACCCCTAAAATAAGGGATCTAGAGGGGCCAAAAGTTTTTAATTGATATCTCAAAAAGTATTGAGTATTTGTAATACGTCAAAGAAGCAAAGTTGTTCAAAATTTCAAGCTTAATCTATTTGTGTCGTCAAAATACGTCCGGCGTCCTCACTTCCGGTCAAACCGGAAGTAGTCAAAAACGCATATTTTTGCCGTTCTTGTAAAGTTTTTGGGTAACATATGTCTCTGGGAGCATAAGAATTAATTTTTCCGTCCGTCGTCATCACTTCCGGTTAAACCGGAAGTAGCAAAAATTTGCATATTTTGCATTAATTAACATACCTTTAGAGGATTCAAACCATTTTTAGGCGTTATTTCTCTTTCTTTTTTTAAATTTAAAGCTTCTTCCGGTCAAACAGGACAGAAGACCTACTCGTTGCTTTGCAACGAGCTCGGCTCTAGTTATTATTATTATTATTATTCCTGGGAAAATTTTGTCCTCGAGTGATCTTGTAAACTACATATCTGACTAAGGTAAAATGTTTTTAGGGTCAGTAGACATGTTATGTAGATTTGCCGTACGAAGGTCATTTTGCGCGCACGTGCTTGCAAGAGCGCGCACGTTCGACACGAAAAATGACCAATATAATTGATACAGATGTAACTTTTTCAATTTTTGATGAAATGCGTTGAAACTCATAATATTAAGACATATTAGTAGCATAGACAAGATGCCATCGTCAAAATTGCAAGATCTCACGCGCATGCACGTGCGCCTGGCTCTGATTGGCTGAAACTAAAGTCTCAATATCTTTCTTGTTTTTTGACGAAATTCTATGAAATTTTGAACATAGCCATGTATTGAGATATCCTACAACACGAAACATAGCAATAATTATGGAAATACGTGCATGCACGTGCGCTGCAATCTGATTGGCTGAAACTTTAACTAGCTATAACTCTCTTGGTTTTCAACCAAACAGGATGAAATTTGGAACATAGATAGATATAATAAACTTCTACAAGATGATATGGACACCATGCACATGTATGCATGCACGTGCAAGTATGTGCGCTGCAATCTGATTGGCTGAAACTTTAAACAGCTATAACTTCCTTGGTTTTCAACCAAACGGGATGGGATTTAGAACATAGATAGATGTAATTGACTTCTACAAGAAAGTATGATCACCATGCTCGTGTATGCACGTGCGTGCACGGGAAATATTTAAAGTCAAAAATACACTTGAATGAGCGTATTTTTTAAAAATTTCGGTTAACTACTTTAATATTTAGTATAAATAATATAATAGATTGTGTACACAAGATGATATGGCCATTACTTATATGCATTCACATGCGCACGCGTGCATTGCTAAAATTTGAATGAACTTGGTACACTTCTAGGTAAACGTTGTTTAAGTCTCAAGTTTGTCTTCTTTAATGAAGCTTACCGGGAATACGGCACCAAAAGGGAGTTGGGGAGCGTTTGGGGAACATCTGTAACGGTCCCCGTTACAATTAGCACTAGTTTAGTTAGATAACACTACTTATCAACAATCCGACGTAAATTATGGCTGCACAAACGCATATTTTGTTTTTATTGCTGATATGGATTATCTTAGCTAAGGTACTTATAACTACTACTGTTGTTTCTAGCGACCCAAGATATTGAAATTCCCGACATTTTTCCATTAAAAAATCTGAAAGCAATATACGATAAAGTTTCTATCATATATGAACTATGTTAATTTCAATAGTTCCCGCCCATGTTCTTCAACTATCATTGATGCCCTGGCATATCCAACAAACTAGACAGCGATTCCTTAGAAACAAATTTAAAAATGTAGTAAGAAAAAATGAAATACGTCCAAAGCTTTTCAAAATAGTGAAAATACTAAATACGTGCATGTACATGTGCTCCACCTTATTTTATTCATTTTTACTTTTACAGATGTCAGTAGGGAAGATAACATTCTTCATCCACATAGATGAAGTGAGGATTCCCGGTAATAAACTTCACGGAGGAGGATGTTGTCAGGGAGTGGTCGGTACCCAGTGTACCAAGTTGTGTAAACCTGTACTCACCGTATGTCTTAAGTGAGTGATGTATATGACTTTTCTGACTTTGATAATATACTGAACATTCGCACAAATATTTTGATGATTTTATTTTTTATTGCTACAGAAACAGTAATCATCCCTGTGTGTCTAGTTTTACCACAACATTAGACATGAAACGACAAGGCGTCTTCTATGGATCTAAAGTCGGGAATACAACCAACCCACAGTTTTTAGAAATTGATTCATGGGTAAATCTAATTTGACACAAATATGTACACTGGAATACTTTTTTTTATTTCTTGTACAGTCAATTGATTATACTTTGTATTCAATAACTGTTATCTTATAAATTTAGAAAAATTATCAGGACAAGATATCAGTGAGAGTTGTAGATTTACAACTCTCCTCCTCACCACTCATCTACCAGACAGAGTTCTCGGACTACAATATAAGACTAGGAGACAATGCACTTTCACAACACTGGCGACAGAAGAGATTGACAGCATTTTTTATATTGGATAAAAATACTTTTTTGTAAGACAGCGTTTGCTCTTTATTCACACAAACTGAATAAACAATCATCACAATAAGACAACTTAAAAAAATATATTTTTACTATAAAAATGTCACATGACTGTACAGAAAAGAATTACAGTGATGCTATAAAAAATTTACTCTTATTCAGTATCCAGTTAACGTACAAGGCGTACTGTCCTGAGGGTTACTATGGATCAGACTGTACAGACCATTGTCCTGGTTATCCACAGAAGTGTGTCGTCAACGGTCATACCTACTGTAAAATGGGTAAGATATTCATACCTACTGAATAATGGGTAAGCTGATTTAAAACAATCTTACAATTGCTAAAGATTAAAAGTTGTCATAAAATTGTCCAATATACAGCAGATTGCTTGTATACTCAAAATCTACTTTTTATAACTGTAATAATGAGTCGGCGTTTTGTGTATTCACTGCCTTAAAGTGATATCACCTACCAGTATTTGATTGAATTGGTGATTATATGACTAAATTGAAAAAAATACCCAAAAAAAAAAAAAAAAAAAACGCGCCTCATACGAAAGGGTAATGAAAGAAAGCATTTTCTTTTTGCATGGTTTAGTTTTGAAAATTGATAAACTTGGAAAAGACCACAACTGACAAAAAACTTTTAAAGTTAGAAAATATTTTTAGCATGCATTTTAAATGCGTAATTTGAATATTATAATAACAAACTGCACCACAGAGCACATCTTATTCTAGTATGTGTGTCGATGTTGATATATGTTGTAGGTTGGCATGGAAATAACTGCAATCAGGACATAAATGAATGTGCTACTCGACAGTTTTGTGGACATGGAAACTGTACAAATACAGTTGGTAGTTTCCACTGTAAATGCCCTTCCTCTGTTTACGGTTTAAAATGTCAGCTTGATGAGGATGAATGTCTTCTGGAACCTTGTAATGGAGGAGAGTGTGTCAACAAGATCGGGAGTTACTCATGTCAGTGTAGAACAGGGACCGTTGGTACAAACTGTGAATCGTTAACTGCACACCAATGTCACAGTGATACATGTAATCATCATGGAACTTGCAATGGTCACAATGGAAAAGCCGTGTGTACTTGTAACACAGGATATACCGGTCCTGATTGCTCCATGAGAAATTCCTGTGCTTACAACCAGTGTCAGAATGGTGCTACATGTGTGATATCTGGTGGTAACTATACTTGTCATTGTTCGATGGGCTATATGGGACCACTCTGTGAAATGCGTGACTACTGTTTTCAACAAACATGTAGCAAAAACGGTATATGTCACAAGGTAGTAGAACCTGATTATCATGGCTTTTTATGTAAATGCGATGCTGGGTGGTCTGGATTAGAGTGCCAGTCGTATGATTTCTGCTATAATGTTACTTGTTCTAATCACGGGAAATGTTTTACTGGGCATAATGACTTTGTATGTTTATGTGACCCTGGGTATACTGGGAAAGTTTGTGAATTGACACAGGTTTGCCACATGTCATCATGTGTTGCCCCTCGTATCTGTAAGGAAAATTTGGGAGTATATTCTTGCGAATGCCCGTTTGGAATAGCAGGAAGCAACTGTGATAGAATTGACCACTGTCTTAAAATTCCATGTGGGAATCGTGGTACTTGTAAGGACACAGATATAGGGTTTAACTGTTCTTGTTATATCGGATGGACAGGTCTCTCATGTGATGAGGTTGATCACTGTGCAAATGCGTCGTGTCAGAATGGAGCAATATGCAATAATAATGTGTATAATTATACCTGCTCCTGTAAAGAAGAATTTTACGGTCGTTTTTGTGAAAATATAGACTTCTGTTTGTCTAACCCATGCATAAACAATGGAACATGTCATAATCATGCTAATGGGTTTACATGCTCATGTTCTCTTCAATGGACAGGGCATCAGTGTGAAAAAGAAAACTTTTGTTTTACCAATAACCCTTGTGGACGGCATGGTAATTGTCTGCAAGTGAGTTTGCACGTGGAATGTTCCTGTTTAGAAGGCTGGGTGGGAAAAAATTGTACAAATATAGATTACTGCTTTAACGCTTCTTGTGGTCTTATGGGAACGTGCAAGAACTTAGCAGATTCTTATGTTTGTCACTGCGATGCAGAATGGACAGGGAAAAACTGTGAAACAAATGCATGTGAAAACAATGCGTGTCTTCACGGAAGTTGTCACGCCTCTAAGGATACTCTTTATTCCTGTCATTGTGATCCTGACTGGGTCGGCGATTTATGTGATATAGTGGATCCTTGTAACTCTATGTCATGTGAAAACGGTGGAAATTGTGTGGTTCATTTATCTACTTCACAAAAAAACTCAGCTTTAGCTATGGGAGCAAATGTGAACGCAACTGCATTATGCAAATGTGCAAATAGATGGAAAGGTGACTATTGCTCAGTTGATGTTGATGAGTGTCAGCAAAAACATCCGTGCCATGGGCATGGCTCCTGTTTAAATAGTGCTGGTGCTTTTACGTGCAATTGTGAGAAAGGCTTCACTGGCATCGATTGTGCTGTAAATATTAATGAATGCGCATCTAATCCATGCCATAACAATGCAACTTGCATCGATGCTGTTGACGGTTATACTTGTTCATGTTCTCCGTTTTTTAAAGGAGACCTTTGTGACAAAGATGTAAATGAGTGTGTTTATTTTGTATGTGGGTCTCACGCCACTTGCATTAATGACTATGGCGATTACAAGTGTATGTGTGCACCAAATTGGACAGGGCGTCATTGTGAAAATCATATCAGTTCTTGTTCCCTCGACCCTCGTAAAAACAATGCAACATGTTTTGATGTAGAAGAATTATTTTGCTGTACATGTGACAACCGGTTTACAGGAAGACACTGTGACATTGATATAGATGAATGCAAGACGAGATCTCCCTGCAAAAATGGCGCATCTTGTACAAATACATACGGGTCATTTAACTGCACATGTCCTGAAGGATGGAGTGGGGAGATTTGTGATGTAGACATAGATGAATGTCTTAATAATTCTTGTCCAAGAAAAACAACATGCATAAACAAAATGAACGGCTTTGTATGCAAGGATTGCTCAACTTCTCATTGTCTTAATGGCGGACGCTGTGTTGACACAGAACAAGGACCTGTTTGTCAATGTTCCAAAGACTGGACAGGTGTTGAGTGCAGTGAAAGAAATTTCTGTAAAGACAATCCATGCGGACCACTTCAGATCTGCATCAATGAAAAGAGCACGTTCATCTGTGAGTATCATTCCTGTAAAAGATCTCCTTGTCAAAATAATTGACGATGTATTGAAGAAGGCGCGTTGAATATCACTGTGAGTGCAAATCTGGTTGGAAAGGAAAATTATGTGACGAAATTGATTATTGCGCAGTACCCATTTGTGAAAATAATGGAACCTGTCACAATGGGAACTCTTCTTTCCTTTGTGTTTGCCCTAACGACTGGTATGGAGAACGCTGCGAACTCTATAATTTTTGCTTTTTTAATCCATGTAAAAACGGTGGACTTTGTCAGAATTCTATAAACACATACATTTGCAATTGTCCACAGGGGTGGATGGGCAAAAGCTGTGATATATATGATCATTGTTTCAACTTACAATGCAGAAATGATGGTATCTGTTATAACAAGAACACGTCCTACACTTGTGATTGTCCGGATGAGTGGAAGGGAGACAACTGCGAGGAGTACAATTACTGTTCAAGTTCACCTTGCCACAACAATGGAACTTGTTTGAATGGAAAAGCTACTTTTTCTTGTTCCTGCTTACCTGGCAACTTAGATAAAACTTGTGACGTGTTTGATCAGTGTCTTTCAGCACCATGTCAAAATAATGGGACCTGTATAATGAATCAGACAAATTATGAATGCCGATGTCATGGCGGCTACATCGGGAACCAATGTGAAATGGATCGAGATGAATGTAAAATGAATCTGTGCCCTGCAAGGTCAACTTGCTATAATGAAAATGGTGGATATCTGTGTTTATGGGAACAGAGACGGAAGAGGGAAATTTCTTTAATAGGTATACGCTGAAAACATTGATTCTTTTTACAAGTATAAAATATCAAAAGGTAGAATCAATAGAGTACTGTTTGCAAAGTCTATAACACTCTCACTATAGATAATTGGAAATTTCTTTCAATTTCTGAATTTTTACACAACTTTTTTGTTTTAATATTTTTATGGTTTAATGCTTGTGAATTAAAGTTGTATTTATTACATAGATTTGTCACATGGGGTACTGGAGTTTCCATACTCTGCAGACGGAGGAAAGATGGACAATTATGTTGTCAATGCTAAAAAACAAGTGGAGGAAACGTTATGTCAAACTGCACCTTCTCTCTCTTAGCCAACTTCATTGACATCAGGAGGGTAAATTATAGTTAATTATTAAATACATGGATAAAATCAGATATACTTTTTATATTACTGATTTTATGCAAAAGCATCAAGGATTATATACATTTTACGATTATGTACAAGTAAGTTTTTTCTACTTAAGGAATAGCAAATTCATGTACAATGAATTGACGAAAGTGGACGTTTCAAAACATTATCTCATATGAAAACTACGCATTGTTTAAGCACCATTCGAATCCCAGGTGTATGTATGTGGTTGTCAAATTGAAACCTTTGAATTCAACAAAACGTCATGTGCTGTTTCTAAAGATTGTTCCTATTTTTGTGTGACATATCTTTTACATGTATTACACTTTTAATGACGCAAGTCAGTCAAATGTACATTGTAGCTTCACAATTAATTGTAATTGACCGTAAAAGTGGAAAGTGTAGGAAAATTAGGGAAATACAAGACATGAATTCCTCTGTATGATGCTAATAGGCCATATCATTGATAAAAAGAAGTTATATTCGTTTCAAAAGTTAAAGAAGAAGTTTTAAATCAATAGCATCTTATGCTTAGTTGTGCAGCATACGAGGGGAAAAAGTTCGCGAAGAAATTGAATAACTTCCATAAAACAAATAAAACCAGGATTCAGTTTTCTTTATTTTTTAAATAAGTCCTCTGACTCTGACTTTTATGCATATCTGCCACCGTTCTGCCCATGTGCGAATCATGCAATCCAGGTGGTCATATGATATGCTATGAAGCATTCTGTACCTAGGCGCAAAATATTTTCCCAAGTCTTATATTTCTTCTCATGCAATATATTTTTTTTAAACAACAACAGTCCATTTTTCAAAAATGGCCATATCTCGGCAATAGGATGGTTGGATAAGGATATTCTTTCCCAGAAAGAGAATGGTGACCATCACTACCCGAGTCCTCTGTCTTAGGAACGTCATTTTATGGATTTATAGTATAGGGGCTTCTTTTTTATCATATTTAAAATGTTTAAAGTCTAAAGTTAACGGCGTTTAAGGGATTGAATAATAATATCATTGTTAAGATATTCAACTATTTTTTTCTAGCTGTAAATTCGCAGTCTTTCGTTATAAATTGCACAACAAAAGACACATCTGTTTCCCCAGATTGCCTCCGCTGGGCTACAAAACGAACGCCATTTTTAATAATCCCCCACTCTTCACATCGACAGTCAATCCAATTGATGATTGATTGTCTTTTAAGTCTATTGTCTTCATAAACCTTGTTCAAATTATTATAAGACACTTCAAAGGAATTTCCAAGTTATACGTTAAACTACAACTGTTCGTTGCTCTGGTAAGACTGTGACAACCATTTTTCGTTACGAGTCACCTACATATTGATGTCATTTTCATAATGTGACGTCACAATGATGAAAAAAATCATTACTTTTCCTATATGCTTTTTATAGAACATGTGCATGACTATAGGTGTGCCAGATTTTATTCTAATCTGAATTGTGGTTATATATGCCCTGTTCACACGACAAGTTTAATTCGCAGTAAATTAATGCGAAGTAAACTTATGCGAATTAAACTAATGTGAAGTAAATTTCGTTCACACGACAGCTAATGCGAAGTTAACTAATGCGAATTAAAATTCTACTTCGGCAGTCGGGCGTCAGTAAGGCTATTATGACGTCATTTGCAAATCGCGTCACCTTATGCATAAGCAGATGCATTTGACATTATAATGTCACAGTGTCTGGAGACATATTTTAGTGATTAACACATTTTTTCTTAGTTTTTCACTTAAAAATAGCACAAGTACTTAAAGCTGAACACCGACATTACGCATTTGACTTAATTTTGCCATTACGCATGCCCCAAAATTTAATTCGAATTAGCTTCGCTTAGCGTTCACACGGAGCTAATGCGAAATAATTTAATGCGCAGTAAACTAATTCGAAGTAAACTAATTCGCATTAAATTCTCCGTGTGAACGCTAAGCGAAGCTAATTCGCAGTAAACTTACGTTTAATTCGAATTGAACTCTCCGTGTGAACAGGGCAATAGATATCAAATTTTTTTTATCACCCCTCGTATAAAGCTGAATTCCCTATAATATAGAGGTTCATGTTTGCTCGGCAACTGGTTTGTATTGTTTAAATGGACATTTGAGCTTGAATATTGTTCTTTGCATCCATATTTCATTTTTGAGAGTTTATTAAAATTTCGTGAAGAAAACGACAACTTTTAAAATGGTCATAATACATGTACACTTCATTAGGATTTGGACGTTCTAAATATGAAAATGTTCAATCATTTCTTTTTTCCCGGTACTACATATAAACCACCTACCATTTAACACTATTTCCTGCAACATCAGATTGATATTTTCATTGCAAAAGAGTTAAGCATGTGTTTATTTTACATATCTTTATTTTCAGGAATGAAAAATCATACCTTCGTTTTAACTTCCGATGTATGGAAGAAAATGACCACATCTGAAGCGATCATCCAGTGATTTAAACTCTCAGCTATATACAATTGATTCACCAGTTATATATGTCATAATATCATGTTAGAAATAATAAATCCAACTCTTTATTTATTATCGAAGAAATCTCAAAAACCCTTTTTTCGATTCATATAAATATTATTGTCAAGATAACAAAAAATATTACAAATAATAACTAGTTTTTGGAAATAGTTAACTTAAGTACGCAGTGGTAATATCAATGTAATTATAACATTTTTATACCTACCTTAGGAAAATTAATTTTATGTTGGATTTAACAAGGGACACCAAATATCAATTCGTATCTTTTTTCACCAAGGATTTACAAGTTATAAAAAATTTAACGATAAATTAAAAGCAACTTCTTTCCTTTGCTTCTTTTAAAAAAAACATTGTAATACACAAGATTGCGTCGACTGAAGGTAAATGTGAAAGACGATTGAACAGATTCTACACACAGAAAATTTTTGTATATCTGAACGATGGTGGGAGCATTGTAAGATCTAACAGGAAACTTTTTTTCTCGTAATATTGTTTTCAAGAAATATATTGTATTATATTGACTCTTGTATATATTTTTTAAAGTGGTAAGCCTCTTTTTTTCCCGTTTGTCTTCCTTTATGAAAACCTTTGTTTTTTGCATGTTTGATGAACATGCATCTCTCTTCAAAATTTAACTGAAAATTGTGTCTTGGTTCTGATGAAGTATTAAACTAAAATACTGTTAGAAGTATAACATCTAAAACTTCTTTTTATTATTTAATTATTACTACCTCGCACGTTACCGTGCAGGTCAGTGATAATGAATAGTTTACACGTATTTGGAAGTTTACTCGAATTAACCCACCGCTTGAGTTGACAATAATTTTCATGGCGTGAAAATTTTCGAAGTTACACTCAGTTGCACTTAAACATGACAGTGAGTTATTTCGTTGAAACAAAACAGCTTTCTTATTTGTAGCTACATGTACATGGAAAGAAAATTATTAAATCGATAAAACAGTTTAAAAAATTGGATACTCATTTTTTGAAAAAAAAATTCACATTTCAATTTTCTTTCGTCGTATGTTTCAATGCATCTGTTCATCTTTTTAGGGGGACTTTTACCAATGCCCTCCCTCCCCTACCCTCAAAACACAAGTATGACTATTATATTTTATTGTGGAGAGAATTGCCTCTTGCGGAAATCGTACTCTTTTTCTAAATATGTACTACACAAAGTAGACCCGAATCTATTGTGTTTCCGTAGAGAAAATCTTACTCTACAGTCATTTTTCTGTAGATGGAAATCCTACTCTTTCATTGGTCATAATTACATTAGTTTCTTTAAACTTTCCCGAGTGTTGCTTTATGTTTCTTTTGTATTCAAGACACACTCGGTCGATCTAGTTTTTATTGAAAATTAACAGCATTATAAGGGGGAAAAGAGAAAAAAAGTACAAGAAAAATGGCTAGTCGCTTACGTCAGCTGCGCCATGTTTGGAGTATTTTACAAAGAAACGTTGTTGCATGAATTAATAGGAGTCCAAAACAAACAAAATATCATACATTTTAAACTTTGAATGACAATACAAACCTACTTGACGAAATGTGTGGACTCCCTACGATCTGTTATCTTGAACCTCTTCAGGGACATTGATAAAGGCAATCTTTAATTTAAAGACAGATAAATGTGGTATTCTGACTTATTATTCTTTGTAGGAAAAAAAATTCATCAACAATAATTTGTATGAAATATTTCATGATATCATCAGCACGAAATATATTTAAACTAATTATGTACTGAGATAAATATAATTGCCAAAAAAAAATATGTAAGCATTGCTAAAAACATGAAAATAAATAAAATATCATCGCCCGGAGACCATGACAATAAATTAATACTTTCATACATCAGACGCAATTATGAGACACCTCATCAAATAACTAAGTCATGAACAAAATACAAATATTCAGGTTCGAACGTTCCAAGAAAAATGTCTACACCCTTTTGCTTCTTTTCTTATTGAAAAAGTAAATCGGGCATATATTGAAGAGCAAGGGAGGGTTCAACAACGTAGCTGCTACGTACGTAGCCGCTTCGCTACGTAAAGCTACGTTCTACTACGGACAGCTAACCTAGCTGCTACGTATGGAGAGCTAGCATAAATATTTAATGCTACATCCCAAATCCAAGATGGTTTCCTTGGTTACAAATTCGCAGCATTCAAGATTTTTACAAAAGGAGGGCTATTTCCTATATTTAAGTGAATAAAATGCAAATTTAAATACATGTTTTCGCCTGAAATAAACTTTATTTGTTCCAGTTATAAATTTTTACTGATATATCTTTATTCAAAATCTAACACTTAGCAGCTAGCTTAGCTGTCCGTTCAAAAGAGATAGATATCTACTACTTTGCTGCTAGGTTAGCCGATACGATGTTGAACGCACCCCAGTGATTGGAAACTCACTTCGATATAAACTTATTTATTAAAGTACATGGAACTTTAAAAAATAATAATGATATATATCCAAAAATGATACTAATCTATTAGGTCATCAGAATTTGATTTACTGGTTATTAGTACCTTTGACTGAATTTTCTTCCGAAGTTTTTCAAAACGTTTGAATTAAATTATGCTAAATGCTAAAAGTAATTTCGTTTATATTCAATTTCATTATAATTATGAAAAATTATTAGTGTATTTTATTATCAAAAAGGAAACTCTCTCAACCAATATCAGCTTCTCTGCTAATTTGATATAAATTTAAACAGTCTTTTTTTTTACAGTTACTGTTGTAGTGTGAGTAATGACGAAAAGTAATAACCAACATTTTCTATTTTCCCCTTTCCTACACTGAGAATGGTATTTTTTTCCTTTACCACTTTATCTCAAGCAAAATTGCAAATCTGCCTGAATCAATCGACACATTCTGTACATATGCATGTATGTTATGACCTATCAAGAAGAATGATACTAGTTGGACAAGACATGAATTTGTATTCTGAAACCAATGAACTATCGTCTTAATATTAAGATAGTTAAGCACAAATTCAACATCTTGATATCTTATCTTGAGTGCATTCAGGTAGCTATACTCGTGTCTCCGTACATTTCCAACCTAAATATCTCAAACTTAATCCTGTCATTTACACGCTAGGTTTCTTGATCTTATCTCATGTAGACCTAATGGAATGTTCTTAAAACAAAGCTTTCTTGTATGACTGTATTCGCAGAAAAAAATGTCAGACAGCAAATCTTCAACACAACAAACCTTTAGGCGATTTACCTCACGGCATGCTGGCATGTCTTCATTTGAAATATACGTTTGATTTCAACCTGTAGGTCATTTTTTCTTCAATTGTGCAAAAATTAAAAATAAAAAGGTTCAAAATGTTTTTAATTTAAAAAATGGTCAAATATTTCCTTAGTTCAATGTATATCAGATTTAAACCAGTACTTTTACCAGTACATTTATTATCAAATTATTCGGATTCAAATTTGAAACAAGACTTCAAGTTCAATTGTGTAATTAAGAAAATTCAACTCTCACTACATAAGATATAAATATGCATAAAAAATTAAGCATAAGGAAAAACTATAGAACCCGACAGCTTAAGGTTGTTTGCTCCTTACATTTCTTGTATTTAAGGAATCACTGTATAGTTAGTACAGTATGTCAGGGCATCAACAATAGTGGGAAACATGGGATAATTTGCAGAACGGGCGAAGCCCGTTATGCATAAATTATCCCATGTTTCCCACTTTTGTTGATATCCCTGGCATACTACACTAACTAGACAGTGATTCCTTATATTTCCGTCATGCATAAATTATCCCATGTTGCACACTATTGTTGATGTCCCTGGCATACTATACTAACTAGACAGTGATTCCTTATATTTCCATTTCATTGTGAAATAAAATTGTAGCTTTAAAAATGCAGACATAGATTTAAATTACACGAGTCCTCGCCCACTGACGTCAAACACAACGGCAGCCGCACGAGATTTCCATACATATTTGGCCTCCTTAGCATGAGACTCAGAGACAGGTGCGCACGAGATTTGCATGCATATTATGCCGCCTTAGCTCCTGACCTATTGACCTGCCTAATTTACATCCGGTAGAATTATCAAGAATTAAACTCCGCTAACTTTCAAAGAGTTATCACAGTGAGAAAAATTAGAAATGGAAATATTTATAGATCAATGAAATTTTCACAGAATCAAGACGACAATATTACTAAGTGATGAAATCACTGAGATTAAATTTGACCGTTTAATATAAAAGGCAAGGTCAGGTCAAGGTCAATACCTTTTCCCTAGACACTAAAAAAAATAATGTTTCCAATCATGCGATCCATACTTGTATTTCAAAAGATTGATCTTTTTGCAAAAAAGGTACTACCGTATAGGGCCTATAAGATGATGTTACTAATTGACATACGAGGGACGTTCAATAAATAATGTCATCGGGGCTCGGAAAGAAGCAAAAGACGCTCTTTAATGATTTAGTCTTCATGATTTAACTTATTAATCTCTTTTGATTAAAATAGATGTCCGTTAAAGTTTTTATTTAATTTCTGATTATATTTAGAACACATTTTTGGGTATGACCCTTAGTATACTGGAAAATAGCTGATCCAATGATTTCCTGGACTTGTTTTTTTCTTTCTGAAAGGTGGTTTTTCAAGTTTGGAAATAGAAACAAGTCAAACGGTAAAAGATCTAGCGAATATTGTTAATGTGAAAAAATACTAACTTTCTTTTTATCCCGAAAACCCCTTTACTCTTCAGGGGTGCAGGGTTTGGACGCTGTCATGAAGAAATTTAATGTAGTGGATTCCTGATTCTAGGTCCTTCCTCTAATAAACCTTTCGATTTTTTGGGGGGCAAAAAGATTGCTTTCTAGACTCCTCCAAAAATTAAACTGTCTCCCCGAATACGAAATTGAACAACAGTACCACTAATATTTAAGAAAATTGCATATAAATCTGTCTTTGTGTTCTTGCATACCTTTGCTCTTGTCGGACCATTGCTGTTTTTATCAAGTACATCTTATGGTAAATTTTGTATTGAGTGTTTTAAGCAATAGATTCATGTTACATTATCTGTTTGAATATGAAACAAACTTGGATAACTACAGTTACTGATATTTTAAAATAATTGTTAAGACATTCCTCCACGCTGTCGTTTTCACTCATTTTTCAAAATATAGGGTGATCTTTGAGTAACAAGTTTTTTTTTTACCGTAAAACGTTTCTTAAAAACATTGTAAACTACTCCCGATATGATGTATATCAAATTTGCTATGTGTCTCAAAGTCAGTTATACATCATCAGATATTATTTGTTGAAATTGGGCAAATAGTACATAAGTTGTTATAATTTTTGTTAGCTAGGACGGTACCCATTTTCGATGTCCATTATATAATTTTTTATCATCGAAATCCACTTCCTTATTTGTCTATAAAACAGGCATTGGTTGATGTAAATGTCACATATTTCAGTGAAAATTTCTTTGGGATTTTTAACACGTTTTACAGCAGCTTTAATGAAGCTTTTATTTTCACTCTAGTTTACTGATTCTTTACCATTCATTTATAATGCAGTGTCTCGAATAGCCCTTGTTTCCTAGATTCTCACGATGAAACTATGTGATGAAAAGTGGTCACATATACTGTTATTAATTCATTAAAGATTCAATAATGAGAGAAAGTCTAGCTTACTGTCATATGATTTCTATGTTGTATGTCACCGAGCTAATGACATTATTTATTGAACGTCCCTCGTAAATAATTTAACTAAAGCGGATATACTTAATTTTTAGGATATACGTATTAGTTATTTTTATACGCTTTTTATATTTAAATTTTTCTTATTTTCACATAAAGTAAAGTTGTCACATAAAGATACAAAATGACACAAAAAACAAAAAGTTTTGACCGTTCACTAGTAGAGAAATAACTCTTTTTTGCAGATTTTTTGCTCAAATCTGTATTTAGAAATGAAGCATTTAAAAGCCAACATAGTTCTGGTTTGTTTGAAAAATCATATCAATTTGAATTATTTTGAAATTTAGCCCCTTATTATTAATTTACTTAAATTTTAAAATTCTTTTGGTCTTTGATTGTATAAAAATTATAATTAAATTAATTGTTTTATAATAATTTTGAGAGGCAGAAATAAGGATATATTCATACGCCACCATTACACCAAAAATATTGTCCCTATTAGTTTTAAAGCGCAGTTTACCATTGTTATTTAAAGTTGTACTGTGACAATTGTGACAATGCAACCTGTTTGGATGCTGTAGACGGTTTTGCATGTTCATGTTCTCCGTTTTACCAAGGTGAACTGTGTGACAAATATATTAATGAGTGTCAGTATTTAGTTTGTGGTTCTCATGGGACTTGTATTAACAAGTATGGAGATTATAAGAGTGCGTGTTCACCAACATGGACAAGACGTCATTGTGAAAATCATATCAATTCTTGTTCTCTTGACCCTTATAAAAATAATGCAACATGTCTTGATGTAGATGATTCATTCTTCTACATATGTGACAAACGATTTTCGATATTGCGATATTGATGTGAACGAATGCATAACTAGATCTTCCTGCAAAAACAGCACATTTTGTGGAAATATATACATATGGGTCATTTTATTTTACATGTAGAGATTGATGGAGTGGGGAATTTTGTGAAAGAGACATTGATGAATCTCTAAACAATGTTTCTTGTCCAAAAAACACTACCTGTGTTAACAAGTTAAACGAATGTCATGATTGCTTTACTTTTCATTGTCTAAATGGTGGAAAATGCTTTGATAAATAGTTTAGACGAGTGTATAATTGCACAGAAGACTGGACAGGTACTCACTGTAATGAAATCAATTTTTGCAAAGACGATCCCTGTGGGGCACTTCAGATCTGCATCAACAAAAAAAGTACCTTCATTTGTGAATGTCACTCCTGCAAAAGTTCTTCATGTCAAAATAGTGGTAAATGCATTGAATATCACTGTGAATGCAAATCTGGCTGGAAAGGAAAATTATGTGAGGAAAACGATTACTGTGCAATAAATGTTTGTGAAAATAATGGAACATGTCATAGTGGGTACTCTTTTTTCCTACGTGTTTGCTACAAAGAATGGTATGGAAAACGTTGCGAACTCCAAAACTTTTGCGTAGACCATCCTAGTAAAATTGTTCGGCTTTGTCAAAATTTGTTAGATACATATTTTTGCATTGAAAGGGATGGGTTGGTTAGGATTGTAATATTTATAATCACTGTGTAAATTAACCATGCAGAAATTGTGGTATCTGTTAGAAAAAAATACTACCTACTCTTGTGATTGTCCAGATGAATGGAAGGGAGACAACTGCGAGGAGTACAATTATTGTTCAAGTTCGCCTTGCCACAACAATGGAACTTGTCACAGTGGACAAGATTCTTTTTCTTGTTCATGCTTACCTGACCTCTAAGATAAAACCTTTGACGTGTTTGATCAGTGTCTTTCAGCACCATGTCAAAATAATTGGACTTGTATCATGAATCAGACTATTTATGAATGCCGATGTCATGGTGGATACATCGGGAAGCAATGTGAAAAGGATTCAGATGAATATAAAATGAATCTGTGCCCTGCCAGGTCAACTTGCTATAATCAAGTTGGTGGATTTCTTTGTTTATGGGAGCAAAGACTGAAGAGAGAAGTTGCTTCACTAGGTATACACTGTAAAACATTGATTCTTTTGACATGTATGAAATATCAACGGATCAAAGCAATAGAGTTTTTTTAGTTTTAGAGTTCTGCTTACATTTATAAGATATTTAGTCTAGTCAATCCAAAAAAAAATATGAACTAATTGCAATAGAATTTCTTTCAACAAATTTAAATCATATTATATATGTGTTTAAACATATCAAAAGTTTAGGAAAGGGTAAATTTAAAAAAAAGTTTATTATGATACTTTTGCTTTAAGATTTTATGTCACCACTCAGCTGCAGTTCATTCAAAGGGAGATAATAAATCAACTTCCTGTACAATGCAATAGCAGACAATTTAGTTTCAGTTATTGTATTCTTGTAATGGAATAGAAAAGACACGTAAGAACAGCATAACACTTTTATTTCATTGAGAAAATCATCTCTGAAAGTCCAGTTATAAGATTTCCTAGCAGTTTAAAGGTACTTGGACACATATTTGAAGTTATTATTTTCTCTATAATATTACGACTTATATATTTTAATAGCATTTCACACAAAAATTAATTAAAAATCTTATTTCATTTAAAAGATATTGAAATTTGAAATTTTTCGGCGGGTTTGATTGACATATCGTTGCACTCTCACAAATTTAATTTTATTCTTAACTTTAGGAAAAGTGGCAATCTCGCTTTGTATAACTGAAAAATATTAATACTATAATCCAGAAAATTCAGAGTAGACACGTTCGAAAGTAAAACAAACACACAATATATTGTAACTCCGTGCAGTTGTGGTAAGCAGACTGTGACGATTGAACGCACCCGGTGAATTCTAAATATAAACAATAACAGAACTCGAGCCCTGTTTACAAAAACTGTGTACATAACCCGAGTGTGCTCGATTTGCTAAACTCTGCACGCATCTCTTAGTTTGGAATGACGATACTTGTGAAGGTGTTTTGCTTTCTAACATTTCTACTCTGAATAAAATTATTTTTCTCGATAAAAGTTTTAATATTTCTCATTAAAACACATCAAAATTGCCACTTTTCCTCAGGATTAAGAAAAAAGATAAAATTTGTGAAAGTGCAAGGATGTGTCAATCAAACCCGCCGAAAAATCTAAAGTTTTCATAACTTTTAAACGAAATAAGACTTTTAATTAATTTTTGTGTGAAATGCTATTAAAATATATAATTCGTGATATTATACAGAAAAAATGAGAAAATATTAACTTCAAATCTGTGTCCAAGTACCTTTAAACAACTATGTACATTTGTATAAAGATACTGTAGACGTACTTTTTATCACTGGGTTATTATTCCGCGGAATCTCAAGTTCTGTTTAATCCGCAGGTAGAAAATTACGCGGATTTCTTAGACTTCACTATATGCCTTACATTTATATTAAGTACGCTTGGACAAATTTCCGCGGAAAATTTGTGACCGTGTACATAACGTAAATTAATACCACGCGGAAAAAAGTACTTCTACAGTATACCAGGATCTATTTGTTATGTGGATATAAGTGGTGATAAACTAAGTGGGAACGAGATAAAACACTGAAACATAGCCAGGGATAATATTCAAAGCCTTTTTTATTTTGTTTTCTTTCTACTTTGTCTTTATTATACTTTTTAACCAGTTTTACGATGGGGTGTACTTGTTAAAAACAAAAAAGTATGGAATACCATTAGTTGAACAATTACGTAAAATCCATCATTTTTTCATGTGTTTGCTCTTTTTTTATGATTTTATTGTTTGATTTATTATGATTTCTGCTGCAGTAAGAAGAATGACCAAGTGTTATCTTGGAAAAAGAGTTACTCTAGGCTAAGTTTTATTTATTTTTCTTCTGTTTTATCGATTTCATTTTTATTATAATTTTATTCAATTAAAATTTATATGATATTTCATGTTATTTTATTTATGCTTAGCATTTTCATTTTATTATTTCTACACAACTTTTCTTAATCTCATGAACAACTCTATTCAATTTAAACTGCCTTCATATGATTGTTTGAATTTTGTTTAAAAACAAGAATTAATAATGCTTTCATTTTACAAGTTTCATCACCATATTTCAGATTACAGACAGAAATGGCCAAATGTGTCATTTGTTTGAAGGATGACAACCTGCCACTTGTATGCTTGAGGGAAAAGGGAAGCAAATGAATTAATGATGCAGCCCAAAAGCGTGGTGACAAGCTTTTCACAGAAGCTTGACAGTATGTGCATTCAGAGTGCCGAGAGGTCTAAATAAACGAATTTAACATAAACAAAGCTGCCACGCAAAGGTCAGTATCAAATGAGTGTGCTTCAAAACAGCGTTTGACTCGCTCTAAAGAACAGTTTATGTTTGCTACCCAGTGTCTTTTCTGTGGACAAACAGCTAAAATGGACAAGAAAAGATCAGTAGAGATACATCCTGTTCGAACTAATGATTTTCAAAGCAATAGTCTACTGATTTGTGATGAAAGAGGAGATGACTGGTTTACTGAAGTGCGTGGTAGAATCGCAGTTATGATAAGGCTGTCCCAAGGCTTAAAATGCCTTAAAAATATACAATTTCTTTTGAACTAGATTTTAATTTCAATATGCAATCCATGATTGAAATTGCAGTGAAATTGAGAAAATCGTTTAATCAGGTATTATAATAAAGCATTTTTGTGATGTCACATGACTCTGTTGATCACGTGACGGACATTTATGATATTCTTAAATGCGGCACAAAAATCGCTTCGGCACAAGTGCAAAACAAACTTATTGTGCAAAGTTTGTTTGATAGATCAATTTATCGCGATCTCTGGTACATAGAAAGTGCTGGGGCAGGTTTAATTTTTACTTCGTAAGAAAATATTTTACAAGAAATTCAATTTACTAGCCTAAAAAGGGGTATTTTCCACTCTTTATCGCAATTTATATAAAAATGGATAAACTACATACGATCCCCCAGCAAAATTCAGTTAGAAGACTTACTTATCCTGTAGATTCACATAGAATATCTTCAATTTGTCCTTGTTTATCACTTGTACCAGTCCAATATATTCACGATTCATAAATTCTAACTTTGTCTACAGACGTATAAGGGGAGCGTTTCACACATAATTTTTAGCTATTGTTTAAATATGTGCATATCGGACAAGCGAAAGGAACAGGTGTATATAAATTTCAAATGTTCAACATCATAACAGCACACTGGCGATTAAAATACAATCCCAACACTTAAATTAAACAACAACACTCCATAAAATCTACATGCCCTGTAAAAATTTATGACACTTTCCCCGTCATGTCAGCTGAAGAATGCAGTGACTTGACGTCATATTCTATTATGACGTCATATCTTGGTAGTTCAGAGAAGTTAGTACAGTTTGATCAGTTTGATATTTTACGGGCAGCCTTATCCTAGCCGCGATCAAATGTATTAATGATTTGCATGCTGCTGATGCTTTATACCATCAGAGTTGTAGTGTTAATTTTCGTACAAAGAAAGCTAAGCCACAGTTATTTGTTCCAGAAACTGATCGCGCTTTTAAGAGAGGACGGTCAAACAACACAGATGAGTATTTCCAACACATTGTTTCTTTCTTCAAAGAACATGAAGATGAACAAGTCACAATCAATGAGCTCGTAGAAGAAATAAAAAACTGTGTGGAGATGATGCTAACTCCTCAGTGTACATGAAAAAGAAACTCAAGGATCACTTCAAAGATGGCATTATAATTTTTGAAAAATATGGCACTTCTGGAGTTGTAACTCTGAGACACAGCAAACAATATTCTCCAGGATTTCTACCATCGTCCTAAATTCAAGGATGCAGAAGAAGAAAGGCTTTCAATTATAACAACAGCAGCAAAACTTTTAAAGAGTGAAATTAGGTCTATTGATGCATCAAAAGACACCTATCCATCTGCTAACTCAATTTCTTCAGTATCAGACAACATGAATTATATTCCTAGTGGCCTTAGAATGTTGCTGCAAGGACTGTTTGTTGAAAAAGAAAATGATGTGAAGATTTCATCCCTAGGACAGGCTATTATGCAGGCAACAAGACCAAGATGTTTGCAACCAAATCTACAGATTGGACTTGCCATTTAAATGCACAACATTTTTGGTTCCAGGTTACTTATAGAAACTTTGTATAATATTGGATTTTGTTCCTCCTATTCAGAAGTACAACGGTTTGAAACCTCTGCTGCTTTTTCTCAGGGCATGTCCTTGCCTGGTTGCTAGGAAAATAGCTGCTTACAGTTCATTGCTGATAATGTGGACCACAATATTTGTACTCTTGATGGCAATGAAACATTCCATGGAATGGGCATTGATGCTGGTACTTCCCCTGGTGTGTTTGTAGGCAATGTTATAAAGAGGAAACCTATGACCATAAATGACTTAAAATTTGTGGGGAAAATTGACTTGACATATCATAAAGCCCCTATCAATACCATGTCTGAATTGAGATATACCAGATTGCAGGATACTGTTCGAGTGATTGTACAAGCAACGTTGACATCTTCATGCAAATTGCATGGCCTTTGAAGACACCTACACCTGGCTGGTCTGGTGTTTGGCAGATGACATCAACAGGCACTTACCCTGGAGCTACATCAGTGGTATTTCTTCCTATAATAGATTTAAGTCCAAGTGATCCATCCTGCATTTATTCAACAATATTGTTTGTTAAAAATCAAGCTGTACGGTACAAGAAACGCATATTCTTACATTTGACCAGCCGTTGTACTGGAAGGCCTATGATATACGAGTAAAAGAACAGTCGAACAATGAAATAAAGAAAATGGTACTGCGCCTGGGTGTATGAGTTTTTTGGGAAGCATTGGGCATATCATGTATGGGTCTAGCCTTCAAGAGATATTCAAATTGATATATGCAAAGAATGCAGTTCCACATATCCTTACTGGAAAGGCCATGTCAAGAGCAAGTAGAGCACACATGCTTCTAGAAACAGCACTTTATACACTTATACAGTCTAGGTTAGGGAGGAAAGCACAAGAGGAATACCCTGATGAAACACTAGAGTCTGATGATACAGATGTATCTTATCAAAGTTTTATACTAAGCAATTCTTCCAGAAGAGAAGTTGAAGAATTATATGACCAGTTTATGGCAGGCAGCAAAACAGTTGAAAGTGTATGCAATGATGAGGAAGTGAAGCACTACTGCAGATAGTTTAAAGATGGCTTACAAGAACTCCTGACAAATGGCAGAACTGCACAGCTCTGGGGACAATACCATGAAACGATTTCAATATTCAAGACCTTTCTGAAAGAACTGGAAACTGGGAGCTCCACCTCAAGAGTGTTCAGAACATGTTGCCCTTTTTTGCTGCATCTGGCCATAATCTATACACAAAGTCCTCTTATGTATACTTTTCAGATATGCAGAAATTGCCTGAGACATATCCAGTTGTGTACACAGTTTCTTAATGGATACCATGTGATGCGACGATCAGATAGGCACTGGGCGGGTCTTTCCGCGGACCTCACCATAGAGCAGATTTTGATGAGAAGTGTAAAGTTATCAGGCGGGTTGACGAGATGACGTGGTATGACAGAGAATCAGAGATCACAATGGTTGCTGTCGATGCCAGCTTGTGCAGAGATTACTCACTCACTTAATGAATTCACTGGTATGGCATTTGCAACAAGTCAACAGCACAAGCAAGCAGGTGATTCACGTATAGAGAGGGACAGAAAAGATTTTTTTATCATAATGTCATTTATCAAAGAGAGAGATCCATTTGGGGGTTCGTCCTTCCTTCGAAATATAGAAATTGGTGTAACTGCAGACAGTAAGGTCAATGCAGACTCTTCAAGAGATGTTGGAGAAAGGATTATTAAATTTATGATTGGCCAGGCTATTTCTATATACTCCTTCAAGAGAACACAGCACGTTGTCACATTAAACTCTAAAAATCAATGAAAATTGAGGAGGAACCTGTGTTAATTGACCTTCAGTTGCTTTTTCAGAGGTTTGCAACAGTTGCCAATAGTATGGATTTAGATCTATCTGAGATTTTTACATATGAACTGTGCAGTATGCCACCTGCATTATTTGATAGCATGGGCTTACTTAGAGAAGCACACAAGTAAAGCCTTGCAGACTACATGTGGGGTCTTGGAAATTGTACTGCTGAAGAAATTCCTGATAGTATTACATATGCACTTGATGGTGGAGCACCTCTTCATCGGATTCCATGGCTGAAAGGCGAGAAGTTTATACCTGATATATCGATTTCGTTTCCAGTAGATATCCCGGTGCTGTTATTGTCTTTGATGGTTATTCTGAAATTCCTAACACAACGTACATCACACACCTTCGACGCAGCAAAGGCATATTGGCCACAGAAGTTTTATTTACTGAGGACATGTTCTGTCAATCTAACATGGACATCTTCCTAACAAATCCCAGAAATAAACAACGGTTTATTGATCTCCTAGGTTGTAAACTCCGAAATGCAAGTTTTGAAGTAATACATTCCCAAGACGATGCAGACTTACAAAACAGAAATAAATTTTGCAAGAGAACAGAAAGTAATGGTTGTTGCCGAGGATGCAGATATTCTTGTTCTTCTGTGTTACTATTTAGATCCTACTTCCAAAGACATTCTAATGGGATCAGAACCGAAGAAGGGTCAAAAAGCAAAGCTTTGAGACATCCATAAAACAAAACTACTTCTTGGGGAAGAAGTATGCCATCTCCTTCCAGCTATCCATGCCCTTATAGGATGCGATACAACTTCAAAGATCTTTGGAATTGGAAAGGCATCTGCACTGAAAAAAAATCAAATGTACGAAGCATATGCAAGAGAAATCAATGTTTTTTTTTTTTTACAATTTTCAATGCATTTCCATACATTTGCATGCAAATGTTGATTAAATGGTCCTATATTATTTTCAACCATACGTTCTCTCCTAAACCCATTTATTTCATAAGGTTTATACATAAAATACATTGTTAAAACCTTATTTCCAATGACATGCATATACTTTGGCTGAAAATGCAAATATTGAAACAAAACACAGAAATACCAGCACTTTAATTTTGAGTTACTTCCCTTCACTTCTAATCGATATTCATTGTGATCAAGAGACTGGTTGCTTGTTTCTATTCTATAATTTACTTTATTGGAAGCGAACTGTCATAAAACATTTTTGCAAGGACTTATAGTAACTTTTAATGGTGTTTCATTCACATAACCTATAGAATCGTTTTCATTCAGTCTACCTGGCTATCATCACTTTCAGCATAATTTATTTCACATATTTGCGCTACCCAGCATTCATGTACCTATTCTAAATGACGACCTGTTGACTGTCTGCCCCCTTAGCACAATGTAAACAAACTCATCGCTGTTTTTCTGTTATTAATGTACAGTTGAATATATCCGATAAAAAACACACGTGCTTTTGTTTACTTCTCAGTCTGTAACACCTGCTTTATTTGTTTTCAGCGCCTAGAGAATTCCATACGGGAGATCACTCTCAATGACTTCTTTTCATAAATGAGAAAACCTATGTATAAACCTTTTATCTCCGGAGACCCTGCGTTGCCAATGACCTTAATATTTCATTTTTGAAAGTTTGTTTAAAAGTGAAGAAAACGAAAATTTAAAATGGACATGCTGCATAAACACATGATTAAGATTTGGACGTTCTAAATATGAGAATGTTTAATCTTTTATTGCCCGGTATTGCATAAAACATACTATTTAACACCATTGCCTACAACATCAGATTGATATTTACATTGCAGAAGAGAAAAATATGTGTTAAATAGACATATCTTTATTTTCAGGTATGAAAATTCATACCTTCATTTTAACTTCCGGTGTATGGAGAAGAGTAATCACATCTGATGCCATCATTCAGTGATTTTACCTATGAGCTTTATACGATGCACGAGTTTTATTTATGTCATAATATCATATTATAAATCATAAATCCAATTTTTGATTTGATAATCGAAGTAATCTCAAAAACTTTATATTGTTTTCATGTTAACATTATAATTGTCAAGATAACAATGGAGACTAGAAATAACTACTGTTTTTGGAAATAATTAATTAAAAAGAGTACTGGTAAGATCAATGTGATTATACTATTTAATACCTACCTTTTGAAAATTAATTTGATGTTGCATACAAGTTTACCCGAACTTTACCGGCGCTTGAGTTAACAATGATTTTCTTTGCGTTACAAGAACAAGTTACAATCAACTGCACTTAAACATTATAATAACGAGTTTGTTATTTCGTTCAAACAAAACAACATTCTTCTTTGAAGCGTTGGAAGGAGAAACTATGGAATGAAAATTGCAAAATTATTACATCGAAATTATAATTTAAACACTTGGATACAGCTGCAAAATAAATAACTTTTTAATTTTCATTCTTCGTACATTTCAATACATCTGCATGGTTACTATTTTGAAGACGGGAGTGGGACATTTTATTCAATGATTCCCCTCCTTCCCTTCAAAACACAAGTATGACCATTAAATTTTATTGTGTATGGGGGTGGCTCTTTGGGAAATCGCACTCTATAACTACATTTATACTACACAGAGTAGAATCGAAACTGTTGTGGGATTCCCATATCAGAAAATCTTACTGCAGAGTCATTTTTATGTGGGTGGAAAGCCTACTCTATCATTGATCATAATTATATTTGTTTCTACAAACTCTTCCATTGTTGTTTCAATTTCTTTAATATTCAAGAAACACTCGGCGGTTATACTGTATTTTTTTAATTTAAAATTAGCAGCAAGAGCAGTCGAAGAAAAACATGAGGTCAAGAATACTGGTCACTAACGAGCTGCGCCATGTTTGGAGTGTTTTACAAAGAAACTAGCAAAAAATCATATACCTTTTAATTTTTGAATGACAATACAAACCTACTTGACGAAATGCGTGGACTCCCCACGGTCTGTTATCTTGAACCTCTTCAGGAAAATTGATAATGGTAATCTTTATGACAGACTAAATGTGGAGTTTTTCTTATTTCAAATCATCAGCACAAAATATATTAAAACTAAATATATATAACAGCAGTCAAACTTTTTTATAGAAATAGATAAATGATCATCACCTAGAGACCACGGCAATAAAAATAATACTTTCAAATGATGCATGTACATGTATCAGACATGATATATTATCTCGATACATTCATGACGGCCAAGTCATAAACATCAAAGTATATGTACTAACTCAGATTTGAATTACTCTTCCCAAAAAGTGCCAGGGTTAGAATGTTTACACATTAACACTTTTTAGGAGAAAGTAAATCTGGTGTAAAGCGAAGACCGGGATTCTCCAATCCATTTGTAATAAATAAGGTAATAAAGGATTACTCAGTAGTCATATCATATTTTAAGAACGAATGGCAATACATTTATTTTCCTTAGACATTTAGTACCATTTATAGCGAGAAGTATACAAATTAATCAAATTTTAACCAAATCACGTATTAAATATGATAGTCACACAATTTACCAAAAAAGAAACTTGTTCACCAATCCAAATTTATAAGTCCCCAGCTAAGTGTTTGCCAGACACTGCTTTCATATTGAATTAATTTAACAATTTAACAATATTTTGTTATTATTGATTTATAAGTAAATAGGATAAAATGAAGCTAAACAATTTTGTTTTAATTACAAATAAATAGCATGTATGAGATTTCACTATAAAAACACAAAGGGAATCAATCAACTTCTATGAATATAGAATCAAAGTTCATCGAACTTACATAATCGATAATAAAAAACTGTATACAGATTTATTTTCGCCCCGTTTTATTTTCGCCATTTCATGCTTGCAAACAATGTTGACCTGTTTAAAATTCGCCCAGTCAGCTTTTGTTTAAGAAATCATGCTGTATTCTTTGAATTCGCCCAAATGAGAGTTAGGGCGAAAGGGCTGAAAATACCCTGTATACACTACATAATTTTGTCTGTGTATTTCGAAATGTTTTGATAAGGTCATTTTCAATGCTGTAGATCATTTCAAAATTATTTTGAATTTTTAACAAAAGCTTTTTTCTTATTTGAAAAAAATAGGAAATTCTCTCATTTTTCTCTGCAAATTCAATATACTTGTACATTTAAATATCTATTATTTTTTTAAGTTATAGCTGTAGTGTGAAAGGATATAAAAAGTTTTTTTTATTTGTGTTCATGCTCCTAAACCAAGATCATCTAAATTTTGAGGATAATAGTTAAGCACAAAGTCAAGTCTCTATATCATATCTTGAGTGCATTCAAGTAGCTTTATGTCAACCTAAACAGCATAAAGTCAACTTTATTCCTGTCAATAAAACAATATGCTTCTTGATTCTAATTCGTGTAGCTCTAATGGAATATTCCTGAAATAAAGGTCTCCATTCCTTTCATCATTCTAACTTTTTCCCCCTCGTGTATTCATAAGCTGTTTTTGCAAACATATATATTTCACAGCAATCTTCAACACAGTTTTACGCGATACATCTCACGACATGTGGCCAACTTGATTTTCAACCTTTAAACTCCCTTATTTAAATATAATATTGAGAGTTTTTCGAATTCATCGTCTATTACGTGCATGGCAGCAAATAATTAAAATCTTTCTAAGTCCATGTAACTCTGTAAAAAATTGATCGATCTTAAACAAATACAGAACTTTTCAGACCTATGTACATGTATTCTTAAATATATAAATCTGTATCCTTTTCATTCCAGTATGTGCAACCTTTACGAAGAAAATGAATAATACATGTAACTGTTGGTGAACGAACAGATAGACGGACCGAGACATGCCAGCTGAGCAATGTACCATCCCTTTAGCTTCTTTGAATGGGACATAATAAGATATTGATAAATGATCTTCTACTTGATTTTTTATCAATAGTCGATAAGGTCTTCAAATCATCGATTTACTGATTATTTGTACCATTAACTTATTTATTCCAGTCCTAGTATCGGTCCATGCGAATCAACTGGGAGACATAAATTCATCTTGCAGGTGTAAAGACGAATAATGACTCCCATCGAATAATGACTGGAGGTCATTTTTCGACAGCGGAAAATGACCCCCGGTCATTATTCGACGTAGAAAAATTACTCTTTTGCCCGTAGAAAAAGTGTTACCATCCTAAAAATTTGCAGAACCCACGTGAAAAAAAATGACTCCCTGTGGATTAAAGCTGAAATTTTTAAGGGGCAAAAAAAATTAGATAAAGAAGCATATTGGCCAAAATGCTCACCTGAGCTTATTTGGAATAAATTGATGATATGTTGATCTCATAACATACGATTATAGCTATATTTTAAGGTTTTGTCAAAGGTCAACATGTCTAAAAAATATTTTTACAACAGCTTCAAAACTATGTGTGGTAAAAAGTAAAAACGTTTACAGTTTATAAATATATCATTGATTAATAGATAGAAAATATCACTTGATAACAAATATTTTTAAAAGATATTTTTTTTATAAAAATTGTATCAGAAAATGTGCATATATAAAGAAAAATGCACCTACTTAATTATGTCCTTTTTGTGAAAACCAACATTGCAGAAATAGTATATGTTTATCATTGAAGGGCAAGTTGGACATGACTGGTCTCTGAAAGGCTGTTATTGAAAGCATGATACATGCACATGTATGTATGAAGACCCCTTTAAAATCTGCCATTTGTAATGAACTTTCATTATCAAGTCTGAACATTTGGACAAAATAAACATGGAAAACAACTTTCCAGAAGCTGTCCAAGTCCAACTTGCCCTTCATTGATAAACATATTTTTTTTCTGCAATGATGGTTTTCACTAAGAGCACGGAATTAATTAGGTGTATTTTTTGAAAATATCTGCATTTTTAAGAAGAGTTTTTTTTTCAATTAGTATTTTTTCCGAGTTTATTTTTTATCAAGTGATACTTTCTATCTGCTAATCAATGAAAAATTTATAAACTGTAAAAGTTTCTAATTTATACCTCACATAGTTTGAGGGCTATTGTAAAACATTTTTTGGACATGTTGACCTTTGACGAAACCTTAAGGTCAATGCGATGATTCAGAATCTAAAGGAGTAAAGATTTATCGAGCCTAAAGGGTTAGGTAAACATTGTTTTTCGATGGTGGAAATCATCGTACTGACAGAAAAAAATCAGCAGTATAACATATTATTATATTCTCCGCTTGAAAAGCGGGAGAGTATATAGTGATCGGGACGTCCGTCCGTCCGTCCGTCCATCTGTTATCCGCAACTCCTCTTATAGATAAAAAAAAGTGTTTGTGAAACAGCTATGCCCCTGTATGGCAACATAGCGAAGATTAAACTTTTTTAAATGCAATTTAAATATAATGGTACCCAAAGTAGGGTCTTCTCACATGAAATACAACTGAAAAATAGGAAAGCCCTAGCACCACTCGTTCAAAATTAATGGCTAAGGATAAGTGTTTGAAAGGTAGGTCAAATTCAAAGGTCAAAAGTGATGGTTTCTTAAGAAAGGTTCAATGTAACAAGGATTACATTTGTGAAGTATGAGAGTACTAGTATCTACAGTTAAAAAGTTATAGCCAAAGTAAATTAAAAATTTGGCATTTTTTTTGTAAAATGGGACAAACTCCAAGGTAAAGGTCAAAAGGTCAAATTTGGTGGTACCTAAAGTAGGGTCTTGTCACAAGGAATATACACATATTGAATATGAAAGGCATATCTACAATAAATGAAAAGTTATGGTCAAAGTCAGACCGCCAGATAGACAGACAGGCCATACAGACGGACACGATAAAACTATATACCCCCGAATCTTCGATTACAGGGACATAAATAGAAATGGTCTTCAATTAACTTTTCATATTATGATACAGTATAAAGAAGACGTTACAAAAATGAAAATGTTTGTTCTGATTTTAAATTCTCTGAAAAATATACTCCGAACTGGGTAAAAGGATGGAGTAAAACAAGAATTAAGAAATGTAATGAATACTGTGTGCTAAATGAAAAGGTTATGTCTACATGCATAGTTTTTGCATTAGAATGTGTATTTTACACTAGCCCAAAGCTTTACAGAGCATGTTTTTAGGTGTTATACCCACCCACCCCCTTATTAATTTAGGAGGAAGTCGATTATCAACAAAAGCAACAACAAAAAATACCCTACCTTTATTTTTCTATAAGGAGGGACTAAAAATAAGCTTAAAATAATCTACTATTCTACTAATTTTCAACTGTTACTTTGCCACAATACTTTCAAGTATACCCCCACCAACATTTAAAGTATGCTTTAATCATGGCGAAGTAAATTATGATATGATAGAAATTGTGTGAAGGCTTAACTTCATTTTAATATTTTATCTAGAACCTCTTTCAGTATTATTGAAAAGTATAGAGTTTTATTTATATTTTTTCTTTTTTTTTTTTTTTGTTTTGATTTAACGTAATTTTTTTTTGGGGGGGGGGGGGGGTGAGGGGTGGGGGGTTAAAAATTTCCTCCTCTTTCATTGTGGAAAAGGGTATGCCAAACTTATATAAGCTAAATTTTGAAATGAAGGAAAAATTTTCTATCAAAATTTTCTATCAAAGAGTATCGGAACCTGATTGTTGCATGGTTTGATTTCTAAAAACAAGTCGAATATTATTCTTTAAGCAAACACTATAAGGAGGAAATTAAAAAGAAATTTATTTCTTGACAATTAAAGAATCTCTTTTCACTTTAAAGGGTGTCATTTTTCAATGGGGGTCAATTTTTAATAGGACTAACATATAAAATAATTACCCCTATGACACTTTTTCTACAAAAAATGATTTTTTCTACGGGTAGGGGGTCATTTTTTGTCGTTGAACAATGACCCCCGGTCATTATTCGATGGGGGTCATTATTCGTCTTTACACAGGCAATAATGGTATATGGCTTCAAAAGTAAGTAAAGTTGACAATAAAATGTTAAAGTAATCACGTTCACCATGACATTTTGTTGTTAAATTACTAATTTTATCTTACGTTTAATACAATTTCCAAATATAAAACAAAATTATTGTCCAACCCTGTGTTATCCTTCATTCAAGATCACTGGATATTGTCACAACTGACCTCAAGTTGTGATGGATTCGTTAAATCGGAATTTACAAACCAAAATAAATAATATTTTGTAAGACCTCCTGTATACCAAGAAACAAGATTTATAAAAATTAACAATAAATTTATCTACATATGTACAATAAATATCAAATCGGCCAAAAGTTCAATCATGGTCATCACTGGACAGATTCACACTTCACACCACGTCGCAATGTATGGTCCACCATATTGTCCCTTCCGGTCCACCATATCCCAAAAGTATCCTCACCATGTACACCAATCCTCCCGTCCAGAACAAAAGCTTAATATACAATTTCGGTCACCTACAATTTTCATAGGGTTTTCTAATAAAATGTTCGAAACACATATCTGTTCAATGTACTAGGTTTTACGAACAAATAACGAAAGAAAACATGTATTTGCCGTTTAACGAGTAAATGAATTACAGCGTAAATATATAATTACATTCTTGCTATATTGCTAACAGTTTTACAAAGAAAATTGCTCTTTAAAGCTAACAACAAAAATATTGTAAAGTATGAAAACTTACTGAGCTGTGGCATTTTATACATAAAAACCATACTGTCGGCCCCCAGGTCTTGCTCTCAACGCCGCTACAAAACATCCCTGAATCCCAAGACCACACAGCAGGGGAAACAGCTAAAACACACCCAAGTTCACACAGCATGGGTTATATAAAGGCACACCCAAGATCACTAAGCATGGGTAAAGTATAACTTACGGCGTCCAGACCTTATCTGACACACACTAGCCAACACCCAGTATAAATAACTGACCAAACTACTCAAACGGGTTCGACGAGTATACGTTGATAAAAATAGAACAAATACAACTCAGTGACCAATAGTGCGTAAATGAAATAAACGATAACTCCTAATGCCAAAATAAAGATAACTCTTACCAAATCCTGTACAATAAGCTAATATTAAACATTGACACAATGTCACTTGTGACAGATATATTGAGTCAACATATGAATGAAATATATGGCGATAAAGAATAGTTTACATGCTCAAAAGTCCATTAATAATATTTTGGGGCAGAACAAATATGGACACTTCCAAAACATCAGAGGTGGGATCAGGTGCTATGGAGGAGTTAGCTGCAGAACTTTAGCTCTCTGCTTGAGAAAATTCGGACAGATAAAGCAGAGAGCTACAGATCCAAGCGTTCTAAAAACCTTCGATTTACGCCGACGATTTTTTGTCGCTACTTTAGGTATTTATATCGTGTAGTCTAAGCTTTCTCTGGCTTTTAGAATTGTATCCTATAACAATTCATATATTTAACTCTTATATTTGATACTTTGTTTACCTTTTAACGTTCCGAAACAGTCCTGTGTATAATTTTGTAATGTCGGTTTAAAAGAGTTCCATTCCGACTGGGTGACTTAAAAGACCATGCATTTGTTACCGTTGAGAGATAAGTTATATGATCAGGAATTAAAGTTGAATGTATGATTAACTATTAAATACCATTTAAAATTATTATCAAAGCTAGGAAAAGTATAAAATACACAAAAAATACCCATATAAATGAGCGATAAAAAAAATCGTCGGCGTAAATGGAAGGTTTTTACAACGCATGGATCTGTAGCTCTCTGCTTTATCTGTCCGAATTTTCTCAAGCAGAGAGCTACAGTTCTGCAGCTATGCAGGAATGAGCATCCCCTGCCGACCGGTCACATCAGCCGTATGCTTCTTGTCCTGATAGGGAAATAACGGGAAAATCCATCGTCAATTCAGTGTATAAATAATTGATTAACAATAAGACTTATTAGTATGAAACACGTCATTCAGCATTTGACTCAATGATGTTCAAAAATCTATCTAGTAACAGAAAATCACATCATTTATCTTTCTGCAGACAATTCAGTGTGTTAATAATGTCCAAACAATGAGTATGAAAAACATAAGTCAATATTTTACTATATTTTATTTCATTATATTTTATTATATTTGCTTGGACTTTTAAAGTATTTACATCTGATTTACAAAACTAGTACTTTTCAAATAGTAATATATTGTTGCACAGTACTCTTGAAGTTTCCACTTCACATTTAGACGTACAGACGGACGGACATACCGACTACTACATACCCTCCCGCTTTTCAACCTAGCAACTGGTCATTAATATAACGTCGTCGATACACTATAGTGTCGATTTGAATGTCATTGATTTTTTTTCTTTCTCCTGTATCGATTTTTCAATACATTTAGCTTCAACAATATAATACAAATATATAATTCCAATCTTAATTTTATTTATTGATTCCCTGTGTTTTGATTGGACAAGAACAAATTCAAGAAAAAGTTTACACATCGATGAATTTTTCAATCAGAACGACTTTCATGACCTAGCTTCTAGGCTGATGTAAAAACAATGAAAACAGATACTTCTAGTCCGTTTTAACTAAATTATGACTACAAGAAACTTGAAATTAAAAAAAAGGCAAAGCAGAAGATAAACAGGACTGACAAACGGGAATATTATGTTTATGTCACTGTCGGATCACTAGTGTGAATTCTAAAAAATCGCTGATCATGCTGTCATTTCATGTTTCATGCATTTTCTCCATGTTTCATATCAGCTCAGTTGGTATCGTTGTGATAGGGAAAAGAAACGTACCTCAGACTCTTGCCTTATCAGCATCAAATTCATATATTTTCATCCTACAGATCCCATATTCTCCCTAAATCTTTGAACGAACCAGAGTAAATCGAGGACGTCGTCGGTCTGCAACTTTCGCTATAAGCGTTGTCGTTAATGTCAACAGTAAGGTCATGCTCAAGGACGAATTATTCTAGAGAATACGCGTATTTTCGAAATTTGTGGACTTAAACAACATTCAATGAATTTTTATAAGTTTATTTATTGATTGTTTTGATAATGTAAGTTGGATTTTATCGCTATTTATTTGTAAACGTTTCTTTGCGGCATAAAGTATTCCTACGCCGTACAAAACAAAGGATTGTTTGGCGGCCTCAAAAAGAAATAATTTTAATAATTTTAAAAAATCGTAATTTTTACTCACAAACTTTACATAAAAGTGCTTCGCACTTGTATTCAGTTTGCGAGTAAAAAGGCAAAGTTTACACATCGATTAATTTTTAAAAAAGAACGTTTAATCCTGTAATGATACAAATATAAGTCAGCTAAAAACTGGACCTGATCTCCAAAAAATACATTAACGTGATGCATTAATTTAAACAGAGTCATTACATTTCTTGTAGGATAATAAATAAATATAATTTGAACTCTTTATTACACGTTGTTTTTCAATTTACAGTGTTTTCATAACTTTGATTGATAAACGAAATGTGTAAATTTCCAATTTAAATGCATGAACGACAACAAGATGTACAGTCTGTGCACTATTTCTCAACATCCGTACACTTACTAAAAATTAAAACAAATAGATATAAGGTATCTTTCTCCTTAAATCTGCTACTTTTATCTGTGTTTGACGATTTTTGATAAGCATATTATTTTATCTTCATTGGTAGATAATTTATTTCTATAAATGATTAGTTAAGACCATATATCGAATTAAAGGACTAAAAGATGTCTAACCAAAAGCACACGGTGTTTTTGTTGCTCTGGATGTTTATAGTACAGGTAGGTAATTATCGCTGCTTAAAGTTGTACTAGTATCAACAAAAGATTCTAAATTTTCAAGAAGTATTTTATTCCGTGTCCGCGACTTTTTTGTGTTATCTCTGCAAAAATAACAATATTCTGATAATATCAACATTGGATTTATTATGAACAGTATAATTATTTGATAATATTTCCTTATTCATAAAAAAAGAATGGTTGTTTTCTTCGGTGTACATTTTCGTATTATTGAAAAACTTTCTAATTTTTTTTTTTTGGGGGGGGGGGGGCTATTTAGTTTTTATGCATGGAAGAGGACTATCTAAGTTTTAAGAACTTGTGTCCAATCCATTTGAACACATTTTCCATGAAATATGTATGAAATATATGGAGATAATACACAGTATTCAAGCTCATAAGTCCATAAAACATGACAAAAAACAGCAGAGCAACACATCAGAGGTGGGATCAGGTGCCATGGAGGAGTGAATATCCCCTTCCGCCGTGTGCTCTTTGACATGATCGGGAAATAACGGAAAATCCATCGTCAATTCAGTGTATAAAAATTGACTAACAATTAGTATAAAATACGTCATTCAGCATTTGACTCAATTATGTTCACAAATCTATCTATTAACAGAAAATCACATCATTTATCTTTCTGGTGTATATTCACCTACTTTTTGAATCTTTGATGAGATCACCCCCCTAATGTAGATTTTCCGAAGGGTTTGGAAAAATTTTGGAATTCCATGGAATTCCAATCATTTCTATACCAAACGCGAAAAGTGTGTCTGGAAGTTTTTGGAATATTTTGAAATTTGAAAAAAAAATGGAATTAGACATTTTTTGGTTTGGAAAGTAGTGGAATTCTTTGGAAAAAATGATAAAATGAAAAACTTAGCCATTTTCTGCACTGGAAAACTGTGGAAAATTACTTAGAATTTTTTTAAATGTCGACTAATAGTACAATAACATTGGGATCGAAGTCGGGCTCGATGAACAATTAATTTAAACAACACGCCGAAATTCAAAAATATCGAATGCCATGTTGATGTTACACAGAAGGAAAGTTGGAAAGAGAGTGTCTAGAACAGGGGAATCATGATTAGCTTTGGATGGAAGAAGATGAAGACATTTTAAGACCTGGTAGGTACAATATTGTACAAAGGGACAACTGCACTTTACCAGTACGTCCAAATAATATGGAAATAGCACGTGTTCCTTCTCTATAGGAGAGTCACGTGTCCGCGTGACGATTTCGCTAAAAAGGCAATAAAATGCAAAAATAACCTATTTTTTGAATTCCTCGTCATTTTTCATGTTAATAAACTTCGTTTAATTAACGAAGTTATTAATTAAAACTAAAAGCACTTTCAAAACAAACCTTTCGCTTTCATTTTGGCGGCCACATTCCAAAGTCATGACGTTGTTAAGCACGTGACTTATTTCAGTGCTGTGATTGGTCAAGGTAAGTGACGTAATACATATTTTGACAGTTGCGCTAAATGTAAACAGTGGAATCAGCTGATTGTAGTACTATGCCGTTTTTTACGATGATTTATATGAGATATGCCGTGAACGGAGATTTTAAATCGCTTGGTTGCAAAATTTTGGACTTCTCGGAAACTTTAGTGGGAAATGTAACACTTGCAATGATGGAAATGTTAAATTAGTGGAGGACAAATCTTACAGTAAGGACGGTATTGTTTGGAGGTGTAGTAATAGACAGTGTAACAAAAAAACGTCAGTAAGAGAGGGATCTTGGTTTTTCGGAAGTCATTTACTTCTAGAGCAGGCAGTAAAATTAACCTACTATTGGGTATATGAACTACCCGGTGCTTTTATTGGACGGGAACTTAAAATTGGAAGTGATCACACCATTGTGGATTGGAAAAATTTTCACGAGAGGTGTGTCTCTGCATTTTAAAACAGGACAGTGAGAGGATTGGTGGACCAGGAAAGTACGTGGAGATCGTCGAGAGTAAGTTTGGCAAGAGGAAGTACCAGTTCAGTTCAGTTCAGTTGTGGATTTCCCTCCTATGTATAAGGAGCACCCGAGAAGGTTGTTTCATAAAAGATATAAAAATTAAAAAATAAAAGAGATGAAGTGAGGAAAAAAACAGTTAGTAAAATCTATTCTATGTAGTGCTGTAAGATAAAGTTAGAGGTGAAAGACCAACTAAAAATAAAACAAGAATTAACATACTGTACAGTAGCTTAACTCCTAAAGTAAAATTGTTCGGGTCTAAAAGTTCTTAAAAAAAAAGCCACAATTTAAAAGAATTTTGCACCTTTTCCGTGACTGTTTCTATTTAAAAAAAATAAAATAATTTTATATACCTCTTTACCACAAAAAAAAAAAAAAAAAAAAAAAAAAAAAAAAAAAAAAAAAAAAAAAAAAAAAAAAAAAAAAAAAAAAAAAAAAAAAAAAAAAAAAAATATTAAGGTCTGTTGGTTGTAGACTGTGTACTAATTTTTTTAATAATTTGAGCTCTATGGCAATGTAGAGCAAATACCATGTTGCGGCTCAGGTTCTCAATAAAAATCTGAATTTTGTTGTTTCTGGATGGAATCTCTGAGAATGTGAAGTAGGAGGGATCGATAATAGTCTGTAGCAATCTAGCGTCCTCCAGTAAGTATGAATTAGATTCCTGTGTGCCAATTTTTTCTTGCAGGTAATGACCTATTTTCATCAGATATGGCTTTCTAATAGAATCTAAGGTGGGACATTTTAGTAAAAAGTGTAATCTGTCCTCTGTGGTCTCTCTACATAACAAGCAGTCATTTTTCACTTTGTGTTGGTTAAATTTATCAATATTGTCCTGTAAGCGGTAGGTATTTGTTGCGAGTTGAGCTTTGACAATGGCCTTATTTGATGCCTTCGGCGAAAAAGTACTTGACTGCCATAATGGATGGGGTTGTCTGCAGGAGTTGGTCTGTAATTTCAGATGTTGTAGGGAAACTTTTTCTGAGATTTCAATTTCATTTTTGATTTGCCAGTGGTCAGATATTTGCTTCTTTACTTTCTGTTTCCAATGTTTTGCCTCTTCATTACTTTTTATATTTCTTAACAGGTATAATGGGTCTGGAAGATCGTATTTTTCCAGGGTACTTTTTGCTCTAATAAACCAACTGGCACTGTTGTCAGGTTTTGTTAATAACTGTCGTACTGCCATTTGGTGCTCTATTGTTGCAGGATCTTTAGCAATATTCAAAAATGTTGTGATAATTCTAGCATCAATGTGGGCCTCTATCGGTTTGGCTCCAATAAGGGTTAGAGTTGCAATTGATGCGGTCCTGTCAGGGAGACTTTGAAGTTGCTTCAGTACCTTTCTTTGATATTTTTCAAGTTTCTCTAAGTCAATTTTCCTTATATTTAAAAGCTCAATTCCATGTAATAATCTAGGTATAACGAATGTGGTCCACATATTTAAAGTAATAACAGGAGATAGACCATTTTTTCCATGCATTCCACTTCCAAGTAGAGCGTATAATGTTCGCCGGGCAGTTTCTATTCGCTGACTGACATCAGGGGTATTTGTTGAATTTCTTTCAATGCCTAGGTGTTTTAGGGAAGATACATGATTGATAGTTTCATTTCCCAACTTCACTTCAATTTCTTGCTGATATTTTTTCTGGTTAGTCTTAAACGTTAGGATTTCACATTTTGCTGAATTTATAGTAAATCTATCTTTATTTGAAGCAGTATTCACTAAATTTGTCAAAATCTGCGCGTCTCTTTGGTTTTTTGTTAACAGGGCAACGTCATCCGCGCATGTTGGCGCGGTGATATCAAGAGTTCCAATCTTTACTCCCTCAGGTACAGTCTGTAGTGCATTTAGGAGGTCATTGTTGAATCTTTTATACATTAAGGTAGATAATTTAGCTCCTTGCCTTATACCTTGTTCTAGTTTTATTTCCTGTGATAGATTTTCATTCCATTTCACTATTGTATGTGCATCTGTGTGTAGAGATTTCACCAAGTTCCAAAGGTTGCCTTCTATGCCATCTTTATATAGTTTACATAGTAAATTTTCGTGCCACACTACATCAAATGCCTTTTCTGCATCAAAAGTCTGCAGGATTAATTGTTCTTTATTATCCTTTGCATCGCAGAAGGCTTCAGAGATTATTAGTCCGGCCATCAGTGGGGAGGTTCCGGATGTGAACCCTCTTTGAAGGGCATTTTGTGATGGATCTAAAATAGGTTCCAGTTGGTCTCTCAAGCATGTTTCTAGGACCTTCCCAATTAGAGGTGTCACTGTTATTCCTCTGTAGTTTCCCGGCTTTGTCTTGTCTTTTCCCTTTTTAAGAATTGGTGTCAGAATGCCCGTTTTTAGTCCTGTCGGTACCTCAGCTGTATGCAGTATGGCATTAATAATGTCAGTAAGCATTGGGGATATATGGTCAATGCCCATCTTAAGGTGTTCTGCTGTAAGGCCTGTTGCATCGGGCGCTTTGTTGTTTTTAAGGTTCTTAATAATATCTCTAATTTTTTCCTCAGATATCTTTTCGGTTGGAGATTTATTGGCTTTGCATATATTTTCAATAATAAGTAGATTATGGCCTATTGTCTGTTTATAGTCCTCATCGAAGGATTCCTTTTCCTTTGGTCTTGCTAATTCTTCAAAATGGAGCTGCCATCCTGTAATTATGTTGTCATATTCATGGTACGCTTCTCCATCCACAATGATATGATCAGTTTTATCTGTTGGTTTGTTTCTCTGCTTATTAACTAGTTTAAAAAATAACTTTTGGTCTTTATTGATGTTTGCTTCTGTTATCTTGCTGTATAGTTTAACCCTTTCAAGGGCAGATTCTTGCCTCTGAATTTTACGGAAGGTCCGTTTAGCATTTTTCCTTAGTACATTGAGGGGATGATTGTGGTCTTGTGGTCTTCCTGCCTCTTTCCACCACTTGTGGGCAATCTTTGATTCCTTACTTGCCATAGCAACATTCACGGACCATCTGACTTTTGTTTTGTAGCATTTTTTCTTTTTAGATGTTTTAAAAGCCTTCTTCTCTGCCTGTATGATGTTACTAGTCAGTGTATTTATAGCTTCTGTAATATCAAAGTATGATTCTAATTTGTTGTTCTTATGTGGGATTCTCTTTGATAATTCCGATTTGTAAGCTTCTATATCACATTTTTCCCAGTTTCTTTTTGGTTTTCTGTTATTGATCTTTTGGCAGTCTATTGTTTCTCCACGCATGTTAGCGGCGATGGGAAGTTTGGCAAAGACCAGTTTGTGATCTGATAAATTTGCATGATCGTCACTTCGTATTTTGATTTCGTTTATCCTGTTTTGGTTATCTACTGCCAGTATGTAGTCTAGCGTTGCGGAGTCTTTTCCATTGTGGTGGTAAAATGTCGCTTGGTTTGGGTAATCATTTCTCAACTGAATGCTGTGTGTATCACAAAATTGCCTAAATTGCTTATCTTGTTTGTTTGGATCGGTCCTGTGCAGTGAGGCATTCATATCCCCTACAAGTATGATATCATGCGTTTGATCGAATTTATAGATGATCTCAGCCAATTCTGCCAATACTTCCTCATAGTCGTCGTCACTTTTACTGTTCCTTGATGGCATGTATACATTGATTAAGGCGATTGGTTTAGGGGTATCTTCTATTGTTAATGCTACCGTTCGCTTTCCTCCGTCTGGAAGTACTCGTATGAGTCTATCCAGCTTTTTCTTCCAGAATATAGCCACTCCACCATATCCCCTCTTTCTTTCCGTTGGTGGTAAGGGGTCATTCATGTCCACAGATTTGCTAGTGTCTTCTGTAACTGTATTAAGCCAAGATTCTTCAAAAGTATATAACCAATGTTCTTGCACACATAATATATCACACTTTTTTAACTCCTCACACAAGTATTCTGTATTAGTCTTTACATTTTGGACATTCAGGGTTCCTATTACCAAATCCCGGTGGTCAGGTGGGGTGTCTTTCTGAAAAGCCCTTTGTTTATTGGGTGGACCGCTTGTTGTGCCACGGTGTTTGTTGGGTAATAGGATTTCCTGAGTTGCTGTACTGGAAGGGTGTAATTTGTCATCTGTAGTGGGGTCAGATGTGGGTGGACCATTTTGTATGTTGATAGGTGTTGGTCTAAGAATTTGTATGGGGTTCGATGTGGTGTCCCCAAAGGTATTTGGCGGTACGGTGCAGAGTGCATTGGCACTATATGGTTGGTATACAGATTTGGAGTTGGGAGAGTCTGGTTTTCCCTCTGTGGTGGTATTGTTTGCAATACTTGTTTCTGTGGTGGCTGTCCCCATGTCCCCGTGGACATGTCGATGTAATCGGTATTACCATCTATTGATATTTGGCCTGCAGCTTTAATTCTCAAGTTCCTTATTATGTCATTTTGTTCAGTGATCTTATTTTCCAGCCTGATTATTTCTGATCTCATTTCAATAAACTTCTTTTCAAATTCTGTCTTCTCTCTATCTGTTAGCTTGTCTGATTGTTGCTTTACATTCTTTTTCTTGTTCTTTTTGTCCTTTTTTTTCTGGTCATTAATAAGTCTGCTAGCTTCTGTTTGAGTGGGAGCTATGTCAGCCTCTGATAATGTTAGGATAAAACATGTGGAGCACATGTATACTTCAGCTTCGAATTGGTTATATAATCGACACTCTTCATCTGTCATATTTTCGCAGTAGGTGTGTATCCATGATTCACATTTGGTGCATTCGATGCTATCCTCTGTTGCAGGCCCATCACAAAGTGGGCAGCTCACTGTCCATGAGCTGCATGTGGAGTTGGATATCTCAATAATTTCATTTGTAGGACTCATGGATTCACAGTAGTATGGTGGGTTTAAGGATCTATGTGGGGTTTTGACATACATGCTATCTCCTCTTCCCATAATTGACTGCGTAAATAGTTGCTTTTGGCATGTTTCGCTAGCCTGACTATGTGAGATTCTGGAATTGTCTATTTGTTCCTTGAGTAACATTTCAGTACAGTCGGTCATAGATTTTTGCTGGATAGTACCTTCTACAGTCTTTAGGGTTGTTTCATCTGATGGATTATAGTCGTTCCTGGGTGTCAGATGAGTAGTTTGATGAGTAGTTTCTTCTACAGTTTTAAGTATTGTTTCATCTGATAAACTGTGGTCACTTTCCATATCTGTATTTCTAGTTTGGTGTCTCTGAGAATTTGAAAGGCAGGATGGCTGGGGATCATCTACCTGCAATGTGGATCTGACTTGAGTTTTCACAGCTATGTTTTGTTTTGTTTTTTCCTTACTTTGGATTTGATTTAGAATACTGCCAGATATTTCATCCAGAAAATGCAGGGAGCTTGTGGGAATAGATGGTTGGGAATGGAGTATGTTTGAGAGTTTGACATGAAAATTGTTATAAAAGAGCTCTCTGCTTTTCCCATTTATCATTAGTTTGGATTGTGTATGATAACAGTTGATGGTGCAGGTTTGAGGAGATCCAACTTTTTGGACCCGTATGATGAGCTCCGTCTCTATTCCCTTTACATCGGTCACTTCTCTTTTCTTAATATCAAGCTCTTTTGGGGTCTTTTCGAGGTGTTCTGTGATAAGGTTGAGCATTGCCCCCAAGTATGCTTTGTATGTAAGAGAGCTGTACATAATAATTATATTGCCTTTTTTGTCTAGTTCTACTGCTTCTCTAGTTTGAGCCTTCCTTTTCTTTTCTCTGTTCTTATCTATATTCAGTTCATATTCTTTAGTCAATCTGTTTGCTGTCCTACCCGTTTCGCCACTTGGGGTATAAAGTACTGGGGGCTGTCTGGTGCGCCTTGGCCTGGGGGTGCGCATGGCGGTCCCTGGATAGATGTCCATTGTACGGGTGCAGAACCAGGGTAGAGTGGCCAGGACAATCCCTTTCCAACAATACCCTAGCTCCTATCAGCTGCCTGGATTTTCGGTACTATTCTGTCTTATTCTGTTTCCGAGCTGTCTGGAGCTTGGTGGCATAGAATGCTGGCTTTACTTTGTAGCTTCTTGAGCCAAACTTTGGCTAGCAGTGTGCTTGGATGTAGGCCGTCTTTAAGTAAGTTGTAGTTATAGTATTTTCTATGGTCACTCCCTGCGTCCTTTCTCCTTTTCTGAAGGTCCACGTTAAGTTTTGGAATATGATGTAGAGGGACACCAAGTTCAGTGTTTATGTCCCCAATGCCCTTGTTTATAAGGTCTATTTGAGAGAAGAGCACTTTGTCTTGGTCATCGAATTCGTGTGGATTTGGGTGTCCTTTAGATTTGTTATATAAGGCTATTGAGTAATATGTGTTCTCCAGTAATATGGGGGTGACCCGTTTATGCCTTTTTATGAGTTCTACCAGCTCTCTAAGTGCCCCAAGAATATTTCCCACAGCTTTGTCAGTGTTTTCCTCACGTAAGTTTATATAACCACCATGCGTCTTTACTGTTAGATCACAAACTCCCAGCCAGATGTATATATATATATTCTGACAATCTGAAAACTCTGGCTGTTTCAATTTTCTTGATAGGTTTCTGTGAAGCCAATGTGTCTCGTTTTTTATGGTAGTACCTGCTTCGCACCAGAATTTTATGTCCGGGTATGGTTCACACAACTCTCTTTTGAGGCAGAAACCTTGGCTGGTTGACAATAGGACCAGTAAACCTGTTCTTTCACCCTTTGGTGTTTCACTTGGCTTTGCCAGAAATTTCTTGAGTTTATTCTCTGACATAAGGGAGAACCTGAACCGCAAGAATTTTGTGTGGGGGAGGGGGGTAGGAGAGGGAATTTGACTAATAATTGATTAAAATGTACTAGAGAGGGGTAGGAGAGAGGCAAGTGGCCAGGACAATCCCTTTCCAACTTTCCAACAATCCTAGGGGCGTTTTGTAGGAGGGGTTCTTATAATACTTTTAAATTTTTATCAAATTGATAGTATTTTTTTAAGTGGCATGGGACGCCATAATTTGGCGGCAAAATTTCACAATGGCCAAAATGGCCGCCAACTTGACAAACTGATTTTTACCTGTTAAAACCTTGTAAAAATTTTAAACTACGCGTAAAATATATGTACACAGTCTACATGAACGATAATTAAACTAGAAATAGTGATACAGTGCCCTAAATCTAGCGAAAAGGTGAAAAATATAAACTAAAACGTGCTGTGATATAAAGATGGGTGCTCCTTCATGGAATCCCGATCCCTACCATCGCGGTAAGAGAGTTGACGGTGTTTGGGTGTTTGGTGGGATTGAAAGAGAGTCAAAGAAGTGTTTCTTTGAGGTAGTGGAGGACAGGAGCGCAAACACCCTGATTCCTATTATTAAGAAATTTGTAGAACCTGGGACCATTATTTTATCAGGCTGTTGGAAAGCTTATTCTAGTTTGAAGTCGGAGGGATATGGTCATCTAACTGTCAATCATTCGATCGAGTTTAAGAATAAGGAAACTGGAGCCTGTACAAATCTTATTGAATCTACTTGGAATGCAGTAAAGAAGTCTCTACCCAGAACTGGAACACAGAAACAGCACTACGACAGTTATCTAATTGAGTATTGCATAAGAAAGAAGTATCTGAAAGACGTAGACGACAAATTTATCGCCTTTCTTTCCCTCATCAAACGTATTAACACCTGCAAAAAAAGACAACCATTGGCCACTTTGACTCCCAATGACAACGTAGACCATCTGAATGCCAGTGCAGACTTATTTGATGACTAAAGTAAGTTTAATCACATAATGTAGCATATATTGGGGACTGCCGCCCCCAAACCCCAGCCGTTTATCTTCCGCTCGCTTCCTAACAAAACAAAATGGCGTCGCCCATCATAGTTGATACGTTGCTAAGTTTTTACGCCGCGCCACCTCACGCGCGGATCTAGAATCAAAATGGCGGCCGTACCGGTAAAGTGCATTTTATTCAGTGTGCATTATTGTTAATTAATGAAAATTGTCATTATTCCAACTTGTCACCAGAAGTACTTTCGATTTGACTTCACATTAATTTTACGGATTGCTTGTCAGAAAACGAAATTTTCGTTGCATTACACTGGTTTCGTTTCGTCAGATTTTCTGAATTCCATTTCCGAATTGTAAACAGACGACTTGTTTCAATTTCTGCTTCGATTTAAAAAATAATGGATTTATTGCTAATACGAGAGGTTAACAGTGTTTAATGCGTAAGTTTTATCGTAAATATTGAGTATTTTATTATTTCGTACCATTCGTTAATATACAAAGCCTTATTTTTTAATAAGATAATTTTTTTCCACTTGGGGTTTCAGCGGCGAGAATTTTTACAATGGATGCTAGAGGTTACGCGGCGCCAAGTCAAAAGTATCTCGCCGTGAACCTCTAGCATGCTGGAGTACCCTTGAATGAAGAACGCATCTGCTACTGTTCATTAGTCTGGGCACCACACATAAACTGCCCGACGGTGAAATCATTAGTGCACTATTTTAATTTTGTTATAATTATTTAACAACTGTAAACATCTCATTAAGATCATAAATTTTAAACCGAATTTCCTCTTTTGGGATCGAACTGATGTGAAGAATTTTACCTATACGTTCCTTTGTTCAAGATAACATTTTCAGTGTATGATGTACAATATGATTAACAGTATATTTTTTAATGCATATTCATGATCATTTTCAGCTCTTATTTTGATTATTTTATAGTTGCTGCATTGTGCCTG
>NW_026932987.1:0-55332 GCF_032062105.1 Saccostrea cuccullata
ATTCAACAGATGTAACAACTACTAGTTTACAAACACCAGATGAAACAACTATACAAACAACAGATGAAACAACAATACAAATAACAGATGCCTATACTACTGGTAACCATGAAATTAGATAAATGAAATATACCAAATAAATTCATAATGAAAATCTTTATCAATGTAGATCTGATTGCAATTATTGCTTTAAAAAAGCTCAATATTTAGTGATATAATTTTTTATGTTAATGCAATAGTTAGTGAGCAGGAATGCATTACATGGTACCTGTATTACAATTGTTTTAATTACCCAAATGAAGGAGATAGCAATATCTGCTATTTATTATGTAAAAATGAAGTATAACATAGCTATTTATTTTCGCTTTAATTCAATTATTGACGATATGTCATTTTTAGATGTTGGGTCAGACATTAAAGATCCAGAGATTGTCGGTATTGTACTTGGAGTTGTGTTTGGAGTCCTCCTCCCTGGCATCACTATATTTTTTTGTATATATAGTCATCAGTAAGTCATTGACTTTTTGACTTCTTGACAAAATGTTTGCCATACTGTCCATGCATGATTGTATAAATTCTTGTTTAATTCTATATATTTTTGTTACAATTTCCACTAGATGTTGAACCAATACACAGATACAATTGACAGCGTATTTTCAGTTCTTCACTCCTGTTTTTTTTTATTCAATGTATTTAAAAGTGAAAGTTTTAAATCAGTTACTAAAATGGTTCCAGAATGCAATGTTTTAATTTTTAGCAATTGAACATTAATCAGATTTAATACTATTTAAATACAGTGTTTTAACTTTTTGGATTTAAAAATATTTGAAACACAGTAAATGCGATCTCTGCAACTTGTTTTAAAAAATGACAAAAAATAAAAACGGCAAAAAGTATTTATGCTAACGGTCTGAATATTATTTCTTAAAAAACGCTTATCTAAACGACAAAATATCACATAAGAATATTAATCCTACTTTGTAATTTTTTTTTTCAGAAAAAAGAAGTCGAGGGTTGGACCATTTCACGTGTATCAGCTATATGATGTAGAAAATCAAGTGTCACCAAAGACACAATCTGAAAAATATTCCTCAACACATAAGATTCAAAATACGGATTTGAGACAAAATCAAGCTGGAGAGGACTCCAAAAAATCTGAAATTCAAAAGCCGGATTGTGAACAAAATAAGGATAGAGAGGAAACAAATTTGTCTATGAAGGATGATTCCCCTAGCATATTTCCTTTTATAAAACCTAGGAAAAATAAACGAATTCGGAACTAAATACACTGAACATAAAACTTCAGTTGATATGCATTGATTTGTATGAATTGATTTTTTTTGTTGTTACATGCATTGATCTTGAATAAAATGAAAATGCCATTTCTATGAACTAATTAAGTTACTAAATGAATTCATATATCATTATTTTATTTACTGATATTGTATTAGATGACGTGCAGTGTTAAAGTGATTCCATCTCTAAAGAAAATTAATCTTAAAGTTTACAAAATGGTGTAATTTTTGTACACATTACAACTTGAATCTACTGTTTATATTCATTCAGGTTATACAATTATAACTTTTAACCTAGAAAAAATCGTTTAATTGACAGTTTTCAAATTGATGGGTGGATTAGAGTGGTATAATATGTTCGAAATATTGTATAAAAAAAAAATAAAAAAAATAAAGAAAAGAAAAAGAAACTAGAGGAGATCTCGTTGCGAGCAACGAGTAGGTCTTCCGTTCGATTTTTGATACGATCATAAAACAAATTTAATTGAAAAAAAATGTTCATATCAATTCCTCAAAATACGTGAGAACACATTTAAGAGTGAAATCTGTAAATTTCAGACAACTTCCGGTCTTTATAACTCACTTCCGGTGTGACCGGAAGTACTTAAAATGACCTATAACTCCTCTCTGAGTGTGAAGGAATCATCACTTATAATTTCGATGAAAAATGCTCATTTTGGGACTACTTCCGGTTTGGAAAAAATAACTTCCGGTGGACATAATATTACTCGAGACACTCTATTTGCCTCCATAAGAAACATTTAAAAAAGAAAAAAATAAAATTTTGCATATTTTTAAACTACTTCCGGTGGACAACGGACGTGACGGCAACAAAAACTTTATACAAAATTCAGTAGAGTCTGTCACAATCTATCAGTTTCAAGACTAAAAGTTTCAAGACTAAATCTCTAACCGTTTTTGAGAACACTTCCGGACAAAATGACACTTAAAAAAAAGAAAATTGGCCGTATCTCGCGACCGGAAGTGACGACGGCAAAAAAAAAAAACGCCCTAAGTTCATATGATTTGCCATCATTGCTGAAAGTTTCATGAAAATCTGTCGAGGCGTTCTCGAGAAATCGCCTGCACAAAATCGGTAAGAAAAAAAAAAAAATAATAGTGGAAAAGAAACAACAGAATCAGCAGAAGGTCTTCCGTTGGAAACGTAAGACCTTAAAAACACACATGATGCCTGTAATGTTCAACATATATTTTAATTTGCTTATAAAAAATTCAATGAGATATTCCTCCCAAAACTTCATCTTAGTTGAAATATTATTAAACCTGAATTTTTAAAATGTGAGCAGATAAATTAATATTTGACGTTATTTTGTTCTGTGTTTGAATGTGCCAAATATTTCCTCTAGGTGTTACATGTATTCGTTTAAATTTTGGGGCGTTTTAATTACATTTGTACATGACATTTTATTCAATTAATTTAGATGCAAAAAACGACAACAATAACTTTATTTCACCATACAATATACCGAGTAGGGACCTTCCTTAACAAAGAATATGTAAAAACAGAATAACTTCTTCAAACTGACTATACGTAAAATTTCAGTAAATCAAACCATAGTTTTTCCTTTTCCCTTCTCGTCTTAGCCACTGCTTTTCGGATCTTACAGTTTTCCGGTTCTGGTTTTGGTTTTTCTTTTAATTTGGGGGAAGGGGGTCCCTACTTCTCATCATAGTTATTTCCTTTGCTTTCTGTTTCAATGGACCTCCTTTCATAATTTCATTAGATTGGCATCAGCTGTTGGAAGCGTGCTTCCCTCTCCCTTGATTTGCTTTTCTCCATAATTAGTACTACAAGAAGCACAAGACACGTAGGAATATTTCCCTGGATTCAGTTCATGACCGTTAAAGGAGAGGAAGGGCCTAAAAACTGTATTATTCTACAAATTACTTTTTCAGTTACCTGTAATACCAATGAAATATCTTTAATTGCTAGCACACATCGATACAAGCTTTTATCAATTTACAAAACTCAGCTCATTCGTACATCTGTACGTCAATTCGATATATCCCTTTGACCTTGAAAGACACTTCAGTGTCTGACAGTTATGTTTTATATTTGGGTACTTACAACAAAATGACGTTAATGGCAAACAAACAACAATTAGATTATAAGATAAATGTAAACGCAACAATTTTTCTATCGTTAACATTTCCCTTAAATATTTGAGGAAAAAAGGTGCGAAGAACTATGATCAACGTACCTTAAAATTGACAAGCAAATAAAAAAATGTTCAAATCCAAAAATAAGTCTTAAAAATTTGATGGTGATTCAAACTTTCTTTCACAACCAAATCCTATTAAATTAATACATTACCATAAACAATGATTTCAGTACTGGCATACTATAACAAAACTTTAGTGGAGAGGGGAAACGCCATTCAAAGACCATTAGAAAAATAATGGAAGGGACAGTATCCCCTCCCCCTGATACAACGTACTGGTTATATGTTTTAAAATTGTTCTGATAAGGTGATTTGATACGACTATATTAATTCCATCGTTTCAATCATTAAAGCTTATCCGTGTCCGAGTTACGACACTCTGTTGGGTGAAATCAAGAGATCTTCTGACTACATTTAACCAAATGACACATTGACTGCCATCGGTGACAATTTCGTGGGGGAGAAATGGTACAGAATAAACAGTACTGTGGGTAACGACATCGTCTGGAGATGTCCAAATATCGTTAAACTTTACTTGCTTAGAATTAATGTACGAATGAATTCTCTTAGGATTGATTGATTAATTGTATATTGTTTAACGTCCCTCTCTAGAATTTTTCACTCATATGGAGACGCGACTACTTGTCGGTGGAGAGCTGAAAATTTTGTCCTATGCTTGCCACTCAGAGCCATTGAGCAGGGAGGGATCTTTTTCGTGCCAGCACCTACTGCGACACGGGACTTCGGTTTATACGGTCTCATCCCACAGTGGGATTCAAACCCGGGACGTAAGGATCAACTCCTTAATTCGCGACTCTAGAGCATACGCTCTAACCACTGCGCTACGCGGTTCTCTTATGAACGCTGCCTCTTGTTACTGAGGGTAAAGTGCATTGGATGGTATGTCAAATTGGTATTTCTAGATGTTGTGAGACTTCCCTTCCCATAATAATTCGTAATTGTAAGACATGTTACGTTTACTTTCTCAGAAAACTGTCTGGATGTCCTGTTTCTTACTGCTTTGTTGATTATTTGTTTCAAACAGTACAAGATGTGTACAATCTGCACAAAATTGTCTTATCAAATAGCCAAAATTTTATTGATACTTGTATATCATATATATGGCACGCCAAATTCACAAAACTGAGCAAATCATAGTTTCACAATCGATAAACTAGGTTTATCGGTTGTAATCTATAGTTTACGGACTGTAAACTATAGTTAACAACGTTAATCTATATTTTACATCTGTAAACTATAGTTAACGCGATAATCTATGTTTCACAACCGTAAACTATACTTAACACCGAAAACAATCATTTGCGATTGCAAAACATAGATTATCTGATAAATACAGTTTCACGATTTGTAAACTATAGTTTACAAACCGTTAACTATAGTTAACGATCTGATAAATATAGTTTCACGATTTGTGAAACTATGATTAACAACTCTTTACTATAGTTTACGATTGTAAACCATAGTTTACAAACGTGAATCTATGTTTCTCAACAAAATCTATTGTTAACGCTTATTTTAGACAGATAAACATATTAGCATTCGTAAACTATAGTTAACAACCGTTAAATATAGTTTTACAGATGAAAACTATACTTAACGAATCGTTAACTATAGTTTACGGTTTGTGAACTATAGTTTACAGTCGATAAACCTAGTTTATCAATTGTGAAACTAGGTTTAGCTCATTTTTGTGAATTTGGCGTGCCATACATATATACTTATGAGATTATGGAGAAAAAAGAAAGATCTGTAAAATGATTCGTTACATGTACGCAGCATCTAAATTTAAAACCCTTAACACTAGAATTAACGGTAAAAACAACAGATTTCTACACTTTAAAAAGTACTCTGTGACCTGGCTTGTTACGCGCCTTTGTGAAATCAGAGTTTTAAAAGAATGCATTTTATTTGAAAATAAGGCGTGATTTTATGCAGAATAGAAGAACATTTATTTTTAATTTCACTCTCCTTTGAGAAAATATAATACTTTAAAAAAATTCATTAAAAAAACTTTTATTTCTAATTAGTATTTTTATACCATCCACTCCCAAAACACACCATTCATCTAAAAGATCGAGTTTAACTTTGCAATTGCGCATTAATGAAAGTCTGGCCATGGATAAAATTAGTAAGGGCGTATTTACATGTAATAACATTGATAAGAAATTGAAAATTGTAAATTGTGTGGCTATGTAACTAAGAGAGGGCTAAAGCGATCAAAGGGAATAAAAATCTTTACATGGTGTCATAGTTAAAGTTAAATAGAGAGGGCCTTCATTAAAAATCATAACAGTGCTTAGTGCAATGCAGACTTTTTTTGGATTGGGAAAAAGTTTGTCATGAGTAATCCTTATTTTGTTAGAGTGTTGTTGGAGTTATAGCAGTAGTAGTCATATTGTCTATAATAGGCAATTTTATTTGGACTCGTTTGTATGCGATCATTCTCTCTGTTATACTCATTTAATTTAAAGGGGCATTGACACAGTTTCAACTGAATTTTTTTTACCAATTTAAATTTTTACAATTCATAACTAAGGCAATTCTAATGATCAGCAAAAATTTTAACATCATTTGTTAATTTACAAAGGAGATATAGGACTGAAAATCCTTAATAATGTAAACAAGGCTCGTGCTTTGTTTTGTTTACATTTAGAAAATATCATGTTTAAAACAAACGACATTCAGCAAACATCAGCAAACAAAAATGTCTGATTGTATTCAGAAGTAACTTCTTTATTGAAAAAATCTGCTTTGTCGAACACATATTAGAATGTTTAACCTATGAAAAAAATAAAACATGGCTCGGGCCTTGTTTACATAACAAAGGTTTGGAGCTCTAAATCTGTCTTGTAACTTGACAACTAAAATTCAAAAATTTGCTGATCATTAGGAATACCTTAGTTAAGTATTCGTAAACATAAAAAAGGGTATGAAAATTTTTGACTGAAACTGCATGTGTCCAAGCCCCTTTAAGAGATTCATATGTAAAAGAATGTACAATCTATTCTTGCACGTTTCGAAAAGTATAATTCTAAAATAATTCGGTTTAAATGTAAAACACTGAAGTATCTTTACTGCATCATAGCATTTTAATTGAATTATAAAAGATAAAAAGAACATAATATGTGAAGTACAAACTGAAATATTTCCGTAATTACATACCGGCTAAGTAGCAAGTTTGCTCTTTGGTTATTTACTTAAACAAGAACCTTATCATGTAGAACTGAGAATACAAGTTTGACTTTTCCTTATGTTTAATCTTTGTTGTGCAGCATATCATCCGATATTTATGTATTAGGACGCATTTGTTTGCATTCCCTCCTGTTTAACTTGACAAAAATTTCATAAATGATGCATAAGAGTACTTATTCATTTGGTCACATATATTAAAAAATCTAATGCAATTGTTTTGTTAAACACATTTTGATTGGATAATTTACCATTCTTTAAGTTACCATAGAGGGAAGTTGGTTGCATTTTTTAAACTTTATTCAGACGGAAGTCATTCAAGAGCAGTACCATAATATTGCGAAAAATCCGTCGACATGACTTCTCTAATTTCAGTGCTATCGTAGCCAAGCGCAGCCATTGTTGCCGTTATGGAGCCAACACTCGTACCGGCAAATCTTATTATCTTTTTCATAATGCCAACTTCCTCTAATGCCTGAGAGATATATAAATATAAATAATTGAAATTTAGAAATGAAATACAAGGCTTGTAATATTCCTGTATGGTATAATTCAAATATTAAGGTAGAAAATAAAAGTATTTTTATAGAAAATTGGTATTAAAATGGAGTTAAAAATATTGGAGATTTTTTGTCAGAAGATTGCAATTTTTTTTATCAAAATCTGCCTTCCAAGAAAAATTCAGTATTTCCAGTGTTGGCTTAATGCAATATAATAGTACTGTTTCTGCTATTTCTAAATTTATAAAGAATATGTCAATAGATAGAATGTATTTGAGAAAACATTGTCATCCAAATTTACCATTTTATTTTGAAAATATTTTTCACTATGAAAAATGTACAATGAGTTTACAACTATATAAACAAAAATGATATAATTCCTAGAGCAATTCTAAAGTAGAATCAATACTTTTCTCCCTTTGGATTGACAGATATTTGTATAAAAGATGTTTTTAAAGTTTGTATAAAGACTACTTCTGATTCTTCTGTACAGTGGTTACAATATAGAATTTTACATAGGATCCTCCCTGTAGATTCTTATCTTAAGAAAATCAATATAAAAACTTCTGATTTTTGTAAGTTTTATGCCCAAGAAACTGAAACTGTACTGCATGTATTTGTTCATTGTGACCATATTATATCTTTATGGAGGAACAACATATATACAGAACAATTTTTGCATTTAATTTAGAAATATATCTTAGGTGAAATACCACTTACTGAAGATAATAGAATTGAAAATTTTATGAAATTATACACAAAACAAGATATTTTTTCATGTTTATTACAACCAAAAATACCTTCATTTTTAGGTCACCTGAGTAAACTCAGGTGACCTATTGCTATCTGTTTTCGTCCGTCGTCGTGCGTCGTCCGTCGTGCGTTAACATTTGAACATTTTCAGCTTTTTTTCTGCAACCACTGAACCAATTTTAACCAAGTTTGACACAAAGCATTTATGGGTAAAGGGGAACAACAATTGTGAATTTAGGGCCAACCACTAAAATTAATATATAACATCAAAAAAATGATATAATTGAGTCTCTACCAAAATTGTGAAATTCATGGCCCTGGGGTCAATTACGGCGGGGCTAAATAAGTTTATAGTGAAAATGCATTATTTCTTTGAAAATCTTCTTCTCTGCTCCTGTGTATTAAATAAACCAACTAAGTGCATAGTTATAATGAGCAAGAGTGCTTTTACCAAAATTGTGAATTTTATGGCCCCAGGGTCAGGGGTTCTGGTGCTAGGGCGGGGCTTTATAGATTATATATTTAAAATACATGAATATCTTCTTCTCTTTGTATTAAATATAAAAGAGGGCTCTTTTGATTATATATTTCAAAGTTTGATATTAAATAAAACTAACTAAGTGCATAGTTATGATCTGAGTGTTAAATATTCATTTTAATTTTGCTGTTATTTTAATTTAATTCTGTATGTAATACAATGGATAATAAAAATATGCAAAAAAACATGAAATGATTGGGTTAAAAGAAATCTTGTATCATTATACTTGAACAAAAATACTTATGTCTTGTCATAAATTTTGAATTTACCGCATCTGGCTTAGAACATGAATCAAATTCAATAACTGGAAAGTTGTTGCACAGTAAAATTTAATATTGAAAGATGCATATCATCTGAAAATGAAAAAATTTGAAAGATGCATATCTTCAACAATTCAAATCTACATTATTTTATCAAAAAATTTCGCAAATTATGTGTCAGACTTTTGATTTTAGTTTGCATGATAGAGACATCGTTTCACTGCGTTTCTTGTGTTCCTAAATACAGTATATAACAGTAATACAATGGATTACATGATTGGGTTAAAAGAAATCTTGTGTCATTATACTTCATTTATGTGCTCATATACCACAAAAAGCAATTTAACATAAATGTCAAATATTTCACCTTCAATGCACCAGGATATGCAATTCCTTTTGCTCCACCTCCCTCGAAGATGAGATTTTCAAAAGGATACTGATCGAGGTATTCTTTGGGGTCGATGGTTTGTGCAAGCTTGTCGAAATCACTTAATTCTTAAATGATAAAAAATAGTAATCAAAGAAACATTCACATATCCTTTTCAGACACATAATTGTTTTAAAAATTATGTGTCTAGTTAAAACTTGATGATATGTTACATGTACATATATGTTTCCCTTTCTGTTACCTCCGTCAATTTCATCGAGTCCATCGGTCTCATCTTCGCTGTCACTGACCTCCCGTTGCAGGACCTCATCAATATATTCACTTTTGGGGTCGACCCTGACTTCATCACTTCCTTCTTTGGATACTTCTGTTCCCATTCTTGAAATAGAAATTTAAGAAGCCATACTTAAGCTGACCGTACAATCAAAGTAATTTGTGAATTGATTCAATTATTTCTCTGCGATAACTCTATCAATCAAGAGATGTTTTCCAAATCTAAAAAATCTGATGTATTATATTTTTGACACATGTATCATGTTTCAATTGCATTTTCAGTGCAATGTTGTAAATAAATTCATCGTAGTATCTTTTAATCTATATGTACAGAATGTTAAAACGGCACAAAATACTTTTGATAAGAAATACCTGAATCATTTACATTTGTTTTTGATATACTTTTCTTACAAAACTATCGATTGAGAAGTGACAAACTTACAATTACGAGGGTTGATCCAAAAGTAATGTCACAACTTTGATAAAATTGCTTTGAATCAACGTAAAACAACAAAATTATACATGATGAAAACTTTATTTATTTCAAATCAGATCTGAAAAATTCAAAGGAATATGATGTATACTTTCCAAAATATCGTATTTCAACTAAATTTTAAGTGTAATGGCTGCAAGTCATAAATACACCCGATTATGTAAATAATCTAAAGTACAATAAAATGACTATAATTGTTAAAGTGATAAAATCTAGTGTTTTAATACATAATAAATAAAAATGTTTTACACTTATCACTCATTATTTTCTCGCTCAAACTTAGAAATGATAAACTTTGTCGCTGATACATTTATGCAGAGACACTTTAAATGTATGTGAAATTTAAAATAATTTCGATTTCATAAAACATGTAATTTTTACTTACTTTGATGACGTACAAATATTAACTTTTTAAATACCGTTTCTAAAATGAAAATCGCTGCAAGAAAATATTTCAATTTCAAGCTTCGAATTCTTTTTGAGACTTTTTATATGAAATTATAAATTAAACAGTTTCCTTCCTGGTTAATAATCGGATATCCTTAAAAGGAAATTTTACCGATAACATGTTTTTTCTAGTGTTTTTCTTTCTGTCTAGGCTATGTTGGATATGTAATTGGCCTTTTAACGTAAATGTATGTACCTCATACTTGTAATAGCAATCAAAACGATAAAGCTATAAAAGGTTGGAATGGTGCATGACTAAACATTTTTAAAGTAATGAAATTAACAATTAATGTGGAATTCTAGACAAGATTAAAGGGAAAGATGCCAATCTAGATTATATTGACAAAATAGAAAACGATACATGTAGCATTCTTACATCAAGTGCATAAGAAACATTTGGGATAAAAAATAAAAACAAAGAAAGATTAAAAAATTTTCACAAACAAAATGTTACAACACAAGACTGAGGCTAAAAATCAGAGATTTAGAAATAATAATATGTATAGTAAAGAAAAAAATATTTAAAAAGTGTTGAAAATATGTGTAAATTACCATAAAAATCAAACAAAAGAAAAACTGGGGGGAAAACTTGGATCAACAAATCCGAAAGAATACTGGGAAATAATTAAAACCAGGGCAAAAAAAAAATTAAAAGAAATATACGGAAATATGCTGAAGAATTATATGAATTTGCTTTTAAAGATTTGAATACAGAAAAAGATAATGATAATAAAATACATATACCTGACTATGTTTTATCAAATAGGGATCTAGATACTCTCTTTAATTTACATGTACAGTGTAATGAGTCTATAACTGAACCAGTGACTTGTGATGAAATAATGCAAAGTATAAAAAGTCTTAAAAGAAACAAATCATATGGAAGTGATGACATATACAATGAAAATATTAAAATTTCATGCAACATATTGGTACCCCTCTATCAAAAAATATTCAACAAAATTTTTAACAATGGTTGTTTACACTCCGAGTGATTCTGTCGTTATGTTTTAATATTTAAATGCGCATAAAAAGAAGTTAAAGAGGCTATGTTAAAATATATCTTTCTTTGTGTCTCTGGGATAAGAGCTGACGTTTTATTAGCCGACATGATTTCATCAGTTCCTTGTTTAGCCTTCTGTTAACTGTGCTTCTGCTGATTCGAGCATTGGTTTTGCATTTGCTTCTCAGCGTGTATGCAGTGCCAAAAAGACTATAATACTTAGCTAGTCGTTTTGGAAATCTATCTTCCCTTTCTGTAGTCTTTCGGGGTCTTTCAGATCTTTTAGCTTCTTTCACACCCCAGTTCTTCTTCAGCGATGCACCAGATTAAAAATTACAGTGTGACTGATATTGAAGTTTTCCCGACCCTTCTATACTTTACTCCAGTACTTATAGCTCTTATGCCCTGTCGGCGATCAACATCCAATGGTTTTTATAGAGGCATGATTGCAAGAGCTTAAATCATTTTTCCCTTAGTAAAGCTCATGCATGCAAACATGGATCTAAACACAATTGAAAGCTGGCTTATTGGAACTCTCATCGGTGGCCTCGAAGAAACCGATTTTAATACAAATATTTGAATGGAGATATCGTGGTAACATATGACAACAAATAATAAAAAAAAAACCCTTTTGATTGGCTGGTAAATCTGAATATATTCAATTAAAAATATTCAATTGTTCACTTTCAATCTTCATATCAAAGTCGGTGGTCCTGAATGTTTGAGGAAGTTTAGATATCAATCATTTTCCCTCCAAAATAACGTCAATGCAAAATAAAACCGCGGATGAGATACATCAGTTTCCGGTTGGGGTTATAGATGTAGGATGTGTAGACGCAAAACCAGAGACTTCAGAATGGAATTCTCGGAAGTCTCTGGTTTTATCCTACCCCCAACCGGAAGTTGTATTTCATCTTAAGATGTATTGACGTATTCACGTAATTTTCGTGGAATAATGAGTGGTTAACAATAAAAAGGCTCGACCAAAGACGTCTGTAGCTATATAGACGATAAAAAACGTCCCTCAAAGCGACCGGTTTCATTTTAAAGTAGGTTAATGATTAATATATTAACAAAATACAAGCTTGAAGCGGATGTGTCTGAAATCGAGTCAGGTACATTGTGGTAAAAATAAGTAGGGGTGACATGTACACAAAACAAGTGCATGTGTATATTTTTTTTCTGTTAAGTCTCACAAACAACTGTTCAATAAAATCCATCAATATTTTGGAAAAAAGAAATGCTATATTTCATTCTTTTTTTTTAATTCAATTACCAGATATATCTTCATTTTTCTACCAGTGTAAGAGTAGGAAACAGTTGAAACGAAACATTTTAAATGAAAAGAAGTCTCCGGTACACTATATAAGTCACGAACAATTAAAATCAGTTTTCAATTTGCTAAAAATGTTTGACAAATCTTACCTTATCAAAATTAATTTTTAGTGCTTACCTTTATTTGATTTTCAGTGCAAAAAGGTTAAATAAAACTAACTTGTTTTTTACTACATTTACACTTAAGAGAGGCCAGGAAACTCAAAGGATAATAAAGTAATGCTTTAGATAAAGCATTATCTAATCTACTCATACTAGGACCTATTATGGTAACATTTCATTAGAGTTAGGTCATGTTGACCCTGATTTTTAGCTCAACTGAGGCGAATGCTATTGGGATATTTTATGTTTTGCGCTTGTGCACAGCTATGTTTCACTGATTCTGTTATCAGATATCTGATGCAACATATTGAAAGCGACAAATGAAGACCTTTAAGAAAATTCAATTTAGAACAAATAAATTTCAAATGGCACCAGCTGTTGGAGAGATAATCAACAGTATAGTTAAAACATAAAATTCCCCGTACATTCCTGCGAAAATTTTAAAATGTTAAACATGTATTTAAATGGTTTCAATAAAAATTATTGGTTACCGGGGTAATAACAGTAATTTCATTTGAATAATACACGTATAAGAAGTTTTTCTCATTACTGAAAAGGTTCTGATGGTTGTGGTAATGTCTACTACGTGTAAACCGTGCATTTCATCATATTCTTAAATTGATTTTCCGAGCAGTAATGTTTGTTTTAGAGAAAAAAATTTACTTTTTCAATATATTCTATACGCTGGAAAGAGAATTTGCCATTTCCTTCTAGCGTATAGAATATATTGGAAAAAAGTAATTGCTTCTGCTTTAAAAATAATAATTTGTTGAAATTTTATCTGTAAGAAAAACAAGTGGTCAAATGCAATTATTTTTAACAGGAACAAGTGTCTGCTAAACAAAACTCTTGACCAAATCACTTTCAAATAATTTATCTTCATAAGCACTCATAATGTAAAAAGAAATATTTTATAAAAGATTTGAACTACTGTGAAATCACAAATTTTCGTGGGGGTTTAATTTTCGTTGTTTTCGAGGAATGAAGAGATTCACGAATTTATGTCCACACGAAATGTTAAATTTTAAATACATAACTACTCTACAACTCTTCATCCACTTATTCAAATCCCCACGAAGCAAGAGTTATTACTCAAACCACGAAAATTTGACCCCACAAAAATATTTGATTTTACAGTATGATATACATTGTACACACGTCGTGTAAATAAAATGCCTATATTGATATTCAAACAATAGAATTGATGATTCATAAACGATAGACATCTCATTCATTTAGAATTATTATTAATTTTAAACATCTAGTCTATATCTAATCCAAATTGTTTCCAGAAAAGGAAAATTCATATATATTCCTATACAAAAATTTGATTTTTTGTTATGTCCCCGCTCTACCTTTGGGGTAGTATGAACAAACTTGATTCTACAATATTCAATTTTTTATTTTTCCGACCAACAGGTGAAACCGGAGGGAACTTTAGCTTTCCTCTCCTCTGTCTGAGTATAGCCCTCGACCATCTACCTGTCTGTCCCTCTGTCATTCTGTTACACTTCGTTTTTGGCATTTTTTTTTTCTAAATTCATCCAAATATAGAACTAATTTTTAGTATGTGGGTGTATCTTGATGAGTTAAGAAATTAAGTTTGCATTTCCTTCTGCTTAACATTTCAATTTTGCCTAACATTTCAATTTTAAGGGTTTCCCACATCTTTTTTCTAAACGTTTGCAGATATAGGGATGATTTTTAGTATGTGAGTGTATCTTTACAATTTTCAGTATTTTTCATTTTTTTTTAATGGTTGCAGGTATTGAGGTAAATTTTTGCATGTGACTTTAACTTTATGAGTATGACTTTATATAGGAAAAATAGGACTTCATTTTGGTCCGCTTTATTTTTTCTGTACACAATTATAGCATTTTCAATTTGTTCTCGGGACTAAGTTCACATTTGCCGTTAAGGACTTGCTTATGCAATACTCTCAGAATGCTTGTTCATATTCAAGTTTATGCTGGTGTAAATCTTATAATCACTTATTTAGTTATCAGATAATATCTGTTTGAACATACTAATAAAAACAAATGAAAACCTTGAGAATATCACAAGAAAAAATAACATTGTTAGACAAATAGCTTTTCTTGCCAAAAGAAATCGAATGGCATCAGCAGTGGAACAGGGAATTAATAGTAACAAGAGGCACACATTGTAATAATATTTAAAAAAACCTTAAAAAAAACTTTTGATGTGAATACTTGCAAAGGATGACTGCACTTAAGGAAACTTAGAAATTGCGACATAATTAATTTTTAAAATGGGCATATTTCTTTTATTGGTAGAAATGGCCAATGTCTTAACTGCAACTTTGTGTAATTACGTTAATTAAAAGTTCGTATTAATGAAGTTCGAAGTCGTTTTTATAGGGAGAGGTCATCGCATATTCTGGAATCTCCATGGGATAATGAGTACGCCCACCTTTTTACAGGCTTAATACATAGTCAGCGCATGTTTGTCTATTGTTCTCCTTTTAATGGTAGTTGTATATTTATATATATTACCTCATATTAAAAGGAGATCAATAGACAAACATGCGCTCATGGTTAAAAAGAGAAAAAACTGTTTCTTCATGTGTTCACTTTCTCTATAGTAAACAGGCCATTTTGACCACGTTGTTACCTGTTGAATATTATAATTAACCACGTGATTTTTATACCTAGGTAACTCTGTGAATACTAAAATTCCATCACTTGACAAGTAAGGAAACACGCATTCTGCTGGGCGATAGTGATTGTCCATATCTTTTCAATCCATTCCCATCGAGCCACGGGCTATTCTTTTTTCTCTTAGATATCTATAAGATTATTCTTATATTTATATCAAAAGCGTTTCATTTTACAATATTTATATATTTTCGAGTGTATTTTATGTCTCTGTTCGTAGTCTACAAGAAAAAAGAGATTTATTTATTATGTTTTAAACCATCGCTTATCATGAACATCCAAATTAAGATCCAGTAAATAAAAATGAAATCATAACATCCCCAGCAGGCTAATTTATGGGGAGAAGAAATTAAGAAAAACTTAAGTAATTTTTTCTTTCTTTTTTTATTAAAAGGGAAAAATAAAACAAGTCTTAATGTTGTTAGCGGGTCTCGATCCCAGACCTCAATATTATTGATTCTGTGCATTACCGACTGAGCTAGTCGGCACTTATATTCGAACACGCGAATTGTTGACATCAGCCATTGCTGTTGATTATCAATGGCTACTTCTACCGGTCGATGTTATTTGTTATTACAGTTGTTATATACTTTATTTGAAAACTTAAAAAACAATAGTGTCAAACATATGCGGAGAGAGAGAGAGAGAGAGAGAGAGAGAGAGAGAGAGTGCACCAAATATAAATACAGTAACTATTCTAATTTTAGACTACTCTTCACAACATTAGCTCCGCCTCTTATGCATATTTATAAATCTTATCTCCAATCAAGGGCAGATAAGTCTAATTTCCCGATATTTGCAGAGAGGTGGGGTAAAAAAAACAACGAATTATTTTATTGCAACGCAGTTTATAACCTTTATGACATTGCCTTTCATTTGGAAATAGACCAAACTCTATCAAAAATGACAAAAGGCAAAAATAAAAACAAAAATAAATGTGAGAACAGAGATTGAAAACGACCCAAAAACCGGCGTAAAGTGCAGTCATCCTTTTATCTATACCTTTTCAGTTTAACATTATAGGTTCATACTTATAACCGTTTTCACATAATAATTATATTGGAAGTATATTAGAATTAGAATTTTTTCGTTACAGAACAGATTCTGAGGGCCGTAGAAAATTCTACTTTACCTCTTAATCATATTTTAAATTGATTTTGCTGTGGTAATGTCTTTTGTGTTATTAACAAAAAAAATCATTACTGTTACTTCGATATATTCCATACACTGGAAAAGATAATGTGCTTTGAAAATAATTGCTCGAAATTCTATCTTTTGGGAAAAAAAAATTGGTCAAATTTGATTAGTTTACAATTGAAACAATAATGCTCAGCTATAACCAAATCACTCAACTATAACCAAATCACTGTCAAATATTTAATCTAAATTAGTATTTCTAGTGTAAACAGAAATATACGGCAAACGGTTTAAACAATTATACATACTGTACATATGACTCGCTAAATGTCTTTGTTGATATTTAAATAACAGAAATGATGATTCATGAATGATCAATACATGTTGTCTATCTAGAATCACAATTAAATAAACCTTTGGTCTATATTCAGCCCAAAGAATTCCAGAAAAGGAAGTAATAAAATAATCTAATAATATGTCCAATAAATGTAAAATCCAAGTTTCAGTATGTTTACATGGATTTTCTCTGGATTGAATTTGTGAGCCTTTGCCTAACAGCTTTCTATACAGCTGTATTCTGTAAGTAACGCGTTAGTGAATTTGAAAAGCAAAAAAACTAAATTCCAAAAGTTGAGGTCCTACATCGTAATGTAAGGAATGATTCAGACTTTATTTAACACCTAAAGCCTATTATCAGATTAATACTTAACCAAATTAAAATAAGTTAACAATATACTTTTGAAAGAAGCAATGACTTTTACACTTGAAGGTTTGCTTTGACATTTAAATCCTGTATTAGGTACGGGATACAGAATTGATATAAGATAAGAAAACATTTCTAGTGGTTATAGGTATGGTGTTGGGGCACTACTCTTTGAAGACTGAGAGTTAAGGGTAAGGTGGTAGAAGTTTTCTTCAAAGGGACCTAACTTGTGCTTTAAAATAACATTTTTTCGTTTAATTTAAAAATGTTGAGCTAAATATTGATATTTTAAAGGAGTTTCCGTTCATTGTCCCAGTATAAAAGTAAGCTCTCAACTGTATAACTCCGCGCTCCTTGCTAAAGTCCAATAAGTGTGTTTGTTTGTAAGTTGTTTAACGTTCCTCTTGAGAAATTTTCACTTATATGTCCCAATAGCCGTTGGCTAGCTGCTACACTCGACAATAGTGGACATTGAGCAGGAATGGATCTTTTTTCGTGCAAGCAACTTCTGCGACACTGGACCTCCGTTTATACGGTCTCATCCGAGGAAACAGTCTTTACGTCCCACAGCTGGATTCCAATATTACATGTCTATGTTGATATGTCTACATTATTACAATAAAAATGGGAAGGGGAAACCAGCCATTCAAAGACAATTCCTAATAGTAACTAAGTTAGAAGTGCATTGAGAAAGTGGTGACAGTCCACTATACTACACTCTTCTCCGTTATACATGTATATTTTTTCATTGTTTTGTTATGGAGATTTGATACATACATCAATTAACGCCATCGTTTTAATCATAAAAGCTAATCCGTGTACGAATTACGTCACTCTGTCGGGTGAAGTCAAGAGATCTTCTGCCTACATTCTACCAAATGCCTCAGCGACTGCCATCTGTGACACTTTCCTAGAGGAGAAATGGTACAGAATAAACAGCACAGTGGGTAACGATATCGTACAGACATGTCAAAGTATGACCCACTGTGGCACAATGTTCCCGTTATGGATGAATGGTAAGATAATTCATGTAAGAATTAATAATTGCATTTTTTTTATGGTGTAGTAATCATGGCTTATAATATTTTAAAGGCAAGTTTTAGTGAATTAAGTTAAACAGAACGTAATTCAAATGTGAATCAAAATAGACGTTAAATATCGCTTATTAACATGCACAATTAATGCACGATTGAATTCAATCAGGAACGTTGCCTCTTGTTTCTGACGGTGAAGTGGATCGGATGGTATGTCAAAGTGGTATTCTTGGATGTTGTGAGATTTCACTTACCATAAAAGTGCGTAATTGTGGGACATTTTACGTTTACTTTCTCAGAAAACCTTCTGGATGTCCTGTATCTTATTGTTTTGGTAATTATGCAATTACCCAGTAAATAAGAACGATTCTTCATAAATCCACCCTCTTTGAATTATTAACACATTTAAAGAGAAATACGAAATCGATTTTTAAAACTCTACTCTTTACAGGTACACATCCTATAAACTCAACAGATGAAACAATTATACAAACAACAGATGAAACAACTATACAAACAACAGATGCCTATACTACTGGTAATCAAAAAATTGAAATACACTTATTAAATCATTTATGAAAATATTCATCAATTGACAGCTTCTGTCATTTTTTCTTTATAAGAATGCATAATGATATTGAAAAATCAGAATTCAATGTTTGATAGTAGCTTTTTCCATCATTTAGATATTTAACTTGAATAACTGTAGAAAAAAAAAGAATGAAAAAATCATTGTCTTACATTTCTGTGAGTGTTTTTTCTTCAAACAGATTTTATACAATCGACAACAAAACCGAACGAGTCATCCATAAGCATTGCAAAAGGTAAGTGTTCATAGTGTTTCATTAATTGAGTGTTATGAATTTCAGCTAAAAGACAGAGGTGGCAACTCGAGGGTACTAGTATTAATTATATGATACAGTATTTAGAAGGTACACATGAGTAATGAAACAATATGAATTGTATTAAGAATTAAACAGCTTTAATTTATTTTTGGCTTAAGTCAATTCTTTTGTCTGAATATCATTTTTTAGATGTTGATTCTGGCAGTAATTATGTCGAGATTGTCTTTATTGTACTTGGAGTTGTGTTGGGAGTCCGCTTGCCTGTCATCGTTATAGTGTTTTATATCTGGAATCGTCAGTAAGTCATTGATTTTTTTTACTTATTTACAACAAGTTTGTTATAGTGGCCGTACATTATTGTACTAAGTCTTGTATATTTCTACATATTTTTTTTTAACAATCTTCAACTTAATATCGTATCATCAACAATACACAGGTACAAATGACATCGTTTTTTTTAATTCCGTTTTTAAATGTAAAATTTGATTTTTTAAAATGTGATAGATTTTCAAGTCAGATACCGAAAAACAAAAATGTATTTCCATACTTTGTAAAAAATTAAATTAAATTAGATTGAAATTAAATTAATTAATTAGTATAGTGTTTTACCGTTTTGGATTAGTTAATTTAAGCGCAGTAAATGCGACCTTTTTCGACCTGTTTTGAAATAAGGAAAAAAAATCTACGACAAAAAAGTATTAATGCTTGAAGTTTCAATACCATTTCCTTCAATACGTTTCTTCCCTTCAAATGACAAAATATACACTTAAGAATTTTGCATTGTGTTTTTCATTCAGAAAAAAGCAGTCGAGGGTTGATTCATTACACAATAATCACTCAAATGAAGGAGAAAACTACTTGCCATCTGAAAATGCTTACCAAACATCAGATATGAACACCAATGAAGATGAAAACTACTTATTTGCTCCTGAAAATGTTTTAAGAACACCGGAGAATCCAGATCTGCCTCGAGAGGAAATAGCCCTATCAATGGTTGATGTCTCCAGTAGCATATTAAATTTACCTAAATGCATTGAGCCCAGGAAACAAAGAATTCGGAAATCAATATTAAGAATAGAATCTGTAAATGAAAATACCATTTCCATTAACCAAGTAAATTCTAAATAAATGAATTCATGTGTGAGATTTGTTTCGTTTCTCATGACTTCTTTTATCGCATATATACTTTGTATCAATCCGTCGGTGTAGAAGAACAGACTCTTTGCAATTCAGACTACTGTTTTTGCTTACAAAATTTAAAAATGTTTGATGAATGTTTCAACTCATTCTGAAATTCACCATTTGAAGGCTTAAAAAATAAAAAGGTCTAGAGAATCAGTGAAACTCTTAGATGAAGTATTACAGTATACAATTAAACTTTATAAAATTAATTCCTGAAAACAAAATGACCCTTGATAATTAAAGACTAACTTTGCTTAAATATTTTGAAAACTTCAGTAGCTTATATTTTTCATCTGCTCTCTACTCTTTATTTAAAGCCAACTGTCAAAATTCTATCAGCAAAAACAGCAATCCTCTGACATAATTTTCTCCCCATTTTTTAAATTCTATCAAACATAAAAAAGGAAAGTTTTTATTTAAAATGCTAAAAACAATTAGGCTGATCCGAAATGCTATGATTAAAAAAAGGATAAAGAAAGAATAAACATTTTAAATAAATAATTGAACCTTAATTGTATATAATTAGCATAATAAGTTTAGCAATTAAAGATTTTTAACATATCATATAGCAAACATTAGACCCATAATTTAGAAAGAAGTTGAAATGTGAGATTGTCTTCACATCACAAACAAAAGGCATTTTTTTTCTCGAAAATCTTGCACTGTTTCGTAAAAAAGCATTAAACTGATAACGGATACGCTTTGTGAAAGCACATTGAATTTCAATATCTGCATGGCCTCCATTCGCAGCAAAAACAGGAAAACAAGGCCCCTCATCCTCCTTACATGGTTTCGTGTCTCAAGCATGGTGATCTGGTTCCAACCACGCTTCACGGCAAGGGTCATATCCGCTACGTTAATTACTAACGTTCTGTAGTTGTTTTAAACGAAAACCAAGAATGTCTCAAACGTGGTAAAAAGTGACAAATGTGGAGATCAAGCAGTACAATTCAAGATCTCAACAGTATTATGATGAAGGACATCTTGTGTAATTCGTGCATCGTGCGGAAAGGTATTGTCTTGCTGGAAAATGCTCGCATTTCCTCGGCGCAAGAAGAGAATATCATTGACGACGATATCGTCACAGTATCTCCACAAATTTCATGTATTTATTGTCACAAGGTCACTTTAAATAACACTGTTGGATTATTCCACACCAAACCATTACACATCCGCCACCATAACGGTCACCTTGGATGGTTTTTCCAGGTTGTATTTTTCATTTCTGCGTCTCAAAAATATAAATTTTCCCATCTTCAAAATCGACGTTAAAATATGATTTACAGTGTATCTGTCAACAATATTTCGTAACATTTTCGTTGATTCAACGACGACCACTGTTGATCATGCGAGACATAATTGAAATGTTGATAAAATTGAGATAGTGTGCTGCTTTGAGAGGTCTTTGAGCTCAAACATTTGATATACGTACATGTAGCCTGTTTTCTAAACTTTGTCCGCAACTGAAGAAACAGTCATAAAACGATTACGTCCCGACGTTGTTAGAATAAAACGATCTTGTCTAACCGTCGTTTATCGTGGATATCATGAGCTCTGCCAATCACTAAGGTATTCAGTGGTCCGGAATCGGTTCGAAAGTCGATATTTGGTGGACAGATGCAAGTAAAAGTGTTCAGTGGCATCAAGTTAAAAAAGAAGTTTGTTGCCCTTATATCTATATTTTTAACTAAAAACATAACAAAATACATGTAGTTAAAACATAAAATTCCCCGTACATTCCCTCGAAAATTTTAAAATGTTTAACATGTATTTAAATGGTTTCAATAAAAATTATTGGTTACCGGGGTAATAACAGTAATTTCATTTGAATAATACACGTATAAGAAGTTTTTCTCAGAATTCAGGGGGATTTCTCATTACTGAAAAGGTTCTGATGGTTGTGGTAATGTCTACTACGTGTAAACCGTACATTTCATCATATTCTTAAATTGATTTTCCGAGCAGTAATGTTTGTTTTAGCAAAAAAATTACTTTTTCAATATACTCTATACACTGGAAAGAGAATTTGCCATTTCCTTCTAGCGTATAGAATAAATTGGAAAAAAGTAATTGCTTCTGCTTTAAAAATAATAATTTGTTGAAATTTTATCTGTAAGAAAAACAAATGGTCAAATGCAATTATTTTTTACAGGAACAAGTATCTGCTTAACAAAACTCTTAACCAAATCACTTTCAAATCATTTATCTTCATAAGTACTCAAAATGTAAAAAGAAATATTTTACAAAAGATTTGAACTAGTGTGAAATCACAAATTTTCGTTGTTTTCGAGGTATGAAGAGACCCACGAATTCATGTCCACCACGAAATGTTAAATTTTAAATACATAACTACTCTACAACTCTTCATCCACTTATTCAAATCCCCACGAAGCAAGAGTTTTTACTCAAACCACGGAAATTTGACCCCACGAAAATATTTGATTTTACAGTATGATATACATTGTACACACGTCTTGCAAATACGAGGGGTGATCAAAAAGTTTGCGAACTAATTGAATAACTTTCAAGAAATGATATAGGGATTCAGTTGTTGAAAATTTTTCAAAGTAGTCCTCTCTGATTTTAAGGCGCATCTGCAACCATTCTGTCCATGCGCGGATTACGTGATATAGGCGGTCATGCGTCTTGGCGTTCTGTCACAGAGGCTTGAAATTTTTTCCGACTCTTATATTTCTTACCATGCAAGTTATTTTTTACAAAAGAAACCGTCTATTTGTCAGAAATGGCCTAATCTCGGCTATCGTATGGGTTGATATTGATATCTTTTTGCAGAATGAGCATGGTGACCATCAAAACCCAAGTCCTCTGACTTTTGAGCGTCATTTATTTCAAGTGGATGAAGTATGAGTGCTTCAAATTTATTATATCTGATATGTGTAAGTCTAAGGTAAACGATAATTTAGGGATTTAATAATTATATTATTTTAAAGATATTTATCTATTTTTCTAACTGTAAGTTGGCGATCTTTCATATCAAATTGCTTAACAAAGGACACGTCTCTTTCCCAGTTTGCTTTCACTAGGCAACAGAACAAACATCATTTTTAAACATCTCTCTTCCTTCACTTAAACAATCAATCCAATTAATGACAAAATTTCAGGCAAGTCTTTTGTCTTCATAAACCATGTACAAATTGTTATAAACTTTTGCAAAGGAAATTCCAAGATAAACGTTTAACTTTACAGCCGTTCGTTTCTCAAATAACTGAGTCAACCATTTTTTGTCACAAGTGATCTAACTAATGATGTCATTTTTACATTGTGACGTCACAAACACGAGGCAAAACGTTCTATTACATATGCTATTTATAGAACGTGTATGACTCTATGTGTGCCAAATTTCAATCTGATCTGAATTGTGGTTTTGTAAATATAGAGATAGTTCGCGAACTTTTTGATCACCCCTCGTAAAATGTCTATATTGATATTCAAACAATAGAATTGATGATTCATACACGATAGATATCTCATTCATTTAGAATTATTATTAATTTTAAACATCTAGTCTATATTTAATCCAAATTATTTCCAGAAAGGGAAAATTCATATATCTTCCTATGTAAAACTTTGATTTTTCGTTATGTCCCCGATCTACCTTTGGGGGTCATGATATGAACAAACTTGATTCTACAATATTCAATTTTTTATTAGTCCTCAACAGGTGAAACCGGAGGGAACTATAGCTTTCCTCTCCTCTGTCTGAGTATGGCCCTCGACTATCTACCTGTCTGTCCCTCTGTCATTCTGTTCCACTGCGTTTTTCGCATTTTTTTTTCTAAATGCATCCAAATATAGAGCTAATTTTTAGTATGTGAGTGTATCTTGATGAGTTAAAAAATTAAGTTTGCATTTCCTTCTGCGTAACATTTCAATATTGCGTAACATTACAATTTTAAGGGTTTTCCATATCTTTTTTTTTAAAAAGTCTGCAGATATATGGATGATTTTTAGTATGCGAGTGTATCTTTCCAATTTTCAGTGTTTTTCATTTTTTTTTCTAATGGTTGCAGGTATTGAGGTGAATTTTGGCATGTGACTTTAACTTTATGTGTTATAGACCAGTAGGACTGCATTTTGGCCCGCTTTATTTTTTGTACACAATTATAGCATTTTCAATTTGTTCTCGGGACTTAGTTTACATTTGCCGTTAAGGGACTTGCTTATGCAATACTCTCAGGATGCTTGTTCATATTCAAGTTCAAGCTGGTGTAAATCTTTAAATCACTTATTTAGTTATCAGATAATATCTGTTTGAACATAGTAATAACAACAAATGAAAACCTTGAGAATATCATAGAAAAATAACATTGTTAGACAAATAGTTTTAAAATTTCTTGCCAAAAGAAATCGAATGGCATCAGCAGTGGAACAGGGCATTAATAGTAACAAGAGGCATACATTGTAATAATATTCAAACAAAACTGAAGAAATAGACTTTTGATGTGAATACTTGCAAATGTTATTATACTTTTCAGTTAACATTATTGGTTCATATTTATAACCGTTTTCACATAATAATTCTATTAGAAGTATTTTAGAATTAGAATTTTTTCTCGTTACAGAACAGATTCTAAGGGCCGTGGAAAATTTTACTTTGCCTCTTAATCATATTTTAAATTGATTTTGCTGTGGTAATGTCTTTTGTATTATTAACAAAAAAAAGTCATTACTGTTGCTTCGATATATTCCATACACTAAAAAAGATAATGTGCTTTGAAAATGATTGCTTGAAATTCTATCTTTTGGAAAGATATTTGGTCAAATTTGATTAGTTTATAATTGAAACAATAATACTCAACTATAACCAAATCACTGTCAAATATTTAATCTAAATTAGTATTCACAGTGTAAACAGAAATATTCGACAAACGGTTTAAACAATTATATACACTGTACATACGACTTACTAAATGTCCATGTTGATATTTAAATAACAGAATTGATGATTCATTAATGATCAATACACATATTGTCTATCTAGAATCACAATTAAATAAACCTCTGGTATATATTCAGTCCAAAAGAATTCCAGAAAAGGAAGTAATAAAATCATCTAATAATATGTCCTATAAATGTAAAATCCAAGTTTCAGTATGTGTACATGGATTTTCTCTGGATTGTATTCGTGAGCCTTTGCTTAACAACTTTCTATACAGCTGTATTGTGTAAGTAACGCGTTAGTTAATTTGAATAGCAAAAAAAATATATATTCCAAAATTTGAGGTCCTACATCGTAATGTGAGGAATGATTCAGATTTATCTAACACCCAAAGCCTATAAACAGATTAATACTTAACCAGATTAATACTTAACCAAATTAAAATAAGTTAACAATATACTTTTGAAAGAAGCACTGACTTTCACATTTAACGATTTACTTTGACATTTGAATCCTGTATTAGGTACGCGGTACAGAATTGATATTAGATAAGAAAACATTTCTAGTACTTATAGGTATAGTGTTGGGGTACTACCCTTTGAAGACTGAGAGTTTAGGGTCAGGTAGTAGACGTTTTCTTCAAAAGGACCTTATCTGTGCTTTAAAATAACACATTTTTTCGTTTAATTAAATGTTGAGCTAATAATTGATATCGTAAAAGAGCTTCCTTACATTGTCCCAGTGTAAAAGTAAGCTGTCAACTATAAAATTCAGGGCTCCTTGCTTAAGTCCAATATGTTTGTTTGTTTGTATGTTGTTTAACGTTTCTCTTGAGAAATTTTCACTCATGTGGCCCACTTGCCGTTGGATAGCTGCAAATTTTGTCGTACACTCGACACTTAGGGTCATTGAGCAGGGATGGATCTTTTAAATGTCCAAGTAAACTGTCAACTGTAGAAGTCAGTGCTTCTCGTTAAAGTCCATTTTTACAATAAAAAATGGGAAAGGAAAAACAGTCATTCAAAGACAATTCCCAATAATAACAAGTTTGAAGAAGTGCATTGAATAAGGCGTGACAGTCCACTATACTGCACTCTTCCCCGTTATATATTTTTTCATTGTTTTGTTATGGATATTTGATACTTACATCAATTAACGCTATCGTTTTAATCATTAAAGCTAATCCATGTACGAGTTACGTCACTCTGATGGGTGAAGTCAAGAGATCCTCTGCCTACATTTTACCAAATGCCTCAGCGACTGCCATCTGTGACACTTTCCTTGTGGAGCAATGGTACAGAATAAACAGCACAGTGGGTAACGATATCGTACAGACATGTCAAAATATGACCCACTGTGGCACAATGTTCCCATTGTGGATGAATGGTAAGTCAATTCATGTGAGGAAAGAATAGTTTATTGATAATTTAATTTTTTGTGGTTTTCTTATTATGCCTAATATTATTTTAAATGCAAGTTTAAGGTTAAACAGAATGCAGTTCAAATTTGAATCAAAATATAGACGTTTAACATTACCTATTTACATTTCAAGTAATATTTGAATTCTCCTAGGAACGCTGCCTCTTGTTTCTGACGGTGAAGTGGATCGGATGGTATGTCAAAGTGGTATTTCTGGATGTTGTGAGATTTCACTAACCATAAAAGTGCGTAATTGTGGGACATTTTACATTTACTTTCTCAGAAAACCGTCTGAATGTCCTGTATCTTACTGTTTTGGTAATTATGCAATTTTATAGTATATGTGTATAATACAATGATTTTACAAGAGTTCCGCTTTTTTTTTTAGATACTGAGTCTTTACACTTTCGAGAATTTAGAGAAACAGCAAAATCAATTAAAAAACTCTTTACAGGTACACAGCCTATAAACTCAACAGGTGTTATAACTACTAGTTCACAAACAACAGCTGAAACAACTATAGAAACAACAGATGAAACAAGTATACATGTACATACAACAGATGCCTATACTACTAGTAACCATTAAATTAGATAATGAGAATCTTTAACAACAAACTGTTTTCAGCAAAATTTATTTTTATAACTAAAAGATAGATGAATTTGAAAAAATAAATCAAAATCAATATTTTTGAATATCTAAAAAGGTAAAATACATTTTTAAAAAATCAAGATTTGTCTAATTTTTCTGCTGAGATTACTTGTGACTATTTTTAAACAGACTTTATACCATCGACAACAAAACCAAACGAGTCATCCAAAAGCATTCTAAATGGTAAGTGTTCATAATGATCCATTTATTGAGTGTTATTAATTTAAGCAAAAAGACAAAAAGAACAATGGCGACAAGGTAAACAAATATATTCATAAACTCAAATGTAACTTGGTGGAATTCTATTTTACAATATTTAGAGGGTAAATAATAGAATTAAAATGATTTAAGATGCATAATTACAATGAAAAGACCTGATTGAAGTTAATGCTTAAAACAATACAATAGTTAGTGCGCAGAAATGCATTACCTGGTGCACGTATTACTTTTCTTAATTACCAAAATGAAGGAGATAACTATATCTGCTATTCATAAAGTCAAAGTGAAGTAAAAATAGCAATGTATTATGTGTGCATGTTAATTCTTTGACGATATCAGTTTTAGATGTTCATTCTGACATTATAGATGTAGAGATTGTCGGTATTGTACTTGGAGTTGCGTTTGGATTCCTCCTCTCTGGCATCATTATAGTGTTTTGTATCTGTAGTCATCAGTAAGTTATTGACTTTTTTTTTAATTCTTAACAATATGTTTGCCATACTGTGCATACATGATTGTTCAAGTCTTGTTTAATTTTACATATTTTTGTAACAATCTCAACTTAATGCCATACCAGTATGCAAATACAAATGACAGTGCATTTTGAATTCTCCCCCTTCCTGCTTTTTTAAAAACAATTGTTTATTTAGATTTAAAAGTAAATCGGTAACTAAAATGCTATCCAGTGTTATAACTTTTTGGATTTAAAAGTATATGAACAGTAAATGTGATATCTATAACTCGTTTAAACAAGAGGCCCATGGGCCACATCGCTCACCTGAGCACTGTAGCTTGGAAAAAAGCAGAAATCAGTTAATTATTAAAGTTAAAACCCAAAAGTGGTCCCAACCAATCCTTAAAGGGGAGAGGGTATGATTTGAACAAACTTGAATGTACACTAACTATAAGGATGCTTGCATATTTCTTTGACTACCTGTGGCTTTATTGCCCTTTACATTTGAACTTCCATTGTGGTCCCGCCCTACCCCCAGGGGTCATGACTTGAACAAACTTGAATCTACACTACCTGAGAATGCTTCCATATGAATATGACTAATCATGGCTTTGCCATTCTTGAAAAGAAGATTTTTAAAGAATTTTTCTACATATTTCTATGTAAAACTTGGATTCCATGTTGTGGCCCCGCTCTACACCTAGGGGTCATGATTTGAACAAACTTGAATCTACACTACCTAAGGATGCTTCCATATAAATATGTCTCATCATGGCTTTGCTATTCTTGAGAAGAAGATTTTTCAAGAATTTCCATATAAATTTCTATGTAAACTTTTATCCATCAGTAAAGCCTCACCCTACCCCCGGGTGTCATGATTTGAACAAAACTGAATCTACACTACCTGAGAATGCTTCTATATAAATATGACCATTAATGACTTTGCTATTCTTGAGAAGAAGATTTTTAAAGAATTTCCCAATATATTTCTAAGTAAAACTTTGATCGGCCATTGCGGCGCCGCCCTACCCCTGGAGATCATGATTTGAACAAACTTGAATCTACAATATCTGAGGATGCTTCCATATAAATTTCATCTTTACTGGCACAGTGGTTCTTGAGAAGAAGATTTTAAAAAAATTTCATTTATATTTCTATTTAAACATTTGATCGGCCATTGTAGCCCCGCCCTACAAACTTGAATCTATGCTACCTGAGGATGCTTCCATATAAATTTCATCTTTACTGGCACAGTGCTTCTTGAGAAGAAGATTTTTAATTAAGAATTTTCCTATACATTTCTATGTAAAACTTTTATCGGCTATTGTGGCCCCGCCCTACCCCCGGGGGTCATGATTTGAACAAACTTGAATCAACAATATCTGAGGATGCTTCCATAAACGTTTCCTCTTTCCTGGCACAGTGGTTCTTGAGAAGAAGATTTTTAAAGAATTTTCCTATACACTGTAGACGTACTATTTCCCGCGAGGTCTTAATTCCGCGGAATCTCAATTTCCGATTCATCCGCGGGTAGAAAATTACGCGGATTTCTTAGACTGTCACTATAAGCCCTACATTTATATTAAGTACGCTTGGACAAATTTCCGTGGAAAATTTGTGGCCGCATACATAGCGGAAAATAATACCACGCGGAAAAAAGACATATTACTTCTACAGTATTTCTATGTAAAACTTTGATCGGCCATTGTGGACCCGCCCTATCCCCGGGGGTCATGATTTGAGAAAACTTGAATCTACACTACCTGAGGATGCTTCCATATAAATATGATCATTCATGCCTTCGCTATTCTTGAGAAGAAGATTTTTAAAGAATTTCCCTATATATTTCTATGTAAAATTTTGATCGGGCATTGCGGCCCCTCCCTTATCCCAGGGGTCATGATTTGAGAAAACTTGAATTTACACTACCTGAGAATGCTTCCCTTAAAGTTTCAAGTTTCCTGGCACAGTGGTTCTTGAGAAGAAGATTTTTGAAACTTACCACCAAATTTTCTCTATTTCTGAATTATCTCCCCTTGAATAACGGCGTGGCCCTTCATTTGAACAAAATTGAATACCCTTCACCTAAGGATACTTTGTGGCAAGTTTGGTTGAAATTGGCGCAGTGGTTCTTGAGAAGAAGATGAAAATGTAAAAAGTTTACAACGACAACAACGAAGACGACAGACGACGGACAAATTTTGATCAGAAAAGCTCTCTTGAGCCTTCGGCTCAGGTGAGCTAAAAATGAATAAAAAAAGCAGTAAATATCTATGCTAAAGGTCTGAATACTATTTCCCATAATACGTTTATTCAAACGAAAAAAATATATACAAAAGAATACATGTATTAATCCTTAACTACTTGTATTATTTTCTTTTTTCAGAGAAAAGAAATCAAAGGTTGGATCATCAGACGATGTAGAAATTAAAGTGTCACCAAAGACACCATCCAAAAATGATTCATCAACACCTGGGATTCAAAATCCAGATTTTGCACAAAATAAGGGTAGAGAGAATACAGCATTGTCCATGAATGATGTTCCCCCTAACATAATTCCTACCATAAAACCTAGGACAAAGCGACGAATTAGGGACTAAATACACTGTAGATGAAGCCTCAGTCTGTATGCTTTGATTTGTATGAATTCAGTATTTTTTTTTTTTTTTTTTTGCTACATGTAATTATATGGAATAAAATCTGTGAATGAAAATCCAATTTCAAAGAACTTAGTAAATAAATGAATTTATATATGATTGATTGTATATTGTTTAACGTCCCTCTCGAGAATTTTTTACTCATATGGAGATGCCACCACTTGCTACCCCAATTTTTTTTACCTATACTCGGCACCCATTGAGCAGAGAGGGATCTTTTTCGAGCCAGCACCTACTGCGACCCGGGACCTTGGTTTATACGGTCTAATCCGAAGGACCGGTCTCCAAGTCCTTCGGTGGGATTCGAACCCGAATTCGATGTATGTAACTTGCCCACTTTTCAAATCATACTTATATTTATGCTTCTTGATTGAGGTATGTGAGAAGCAAATGCATAAGAGGATTTCATGATCCTACAGAGTCAAAGCGGTATGGTTTGTTCTGCTATAAATAACTTTTTATTCACGAGAACTTTATTTCTGCGTCACTAAGCGAGACAGCGTGATCGCAAAAACTTCTTTTTCGCATATATAGAGAATACTCTTTACAGTTTTATAGAACAATAACCACAATTCGTGAAAAATTTTTTGTCATGCTAATAAATAGTTACATGTAATGACTATCTCGCGAAAATAAAGTGTCGCAAAAATGTAGTGATCTACAGTAATTTGAAAATAACTTAAATGATATGCGAAATCTTGTTAGATTAACCGTTTTCCTCATAGATTTTGTCCTTATCTTAGATAAAGGTATGGATCTTGTACTTTCAGTATCTAAAATAAAAAGATGTTTTTAGATGAAAATAACATTCAAGACAAATTTGAGAGAAAATGAATTACGCACCCAGTGGGGAAAATGCATTTATTTTAATTTGGGTATGGGAAAATACTAATATGGATAAATGTTGACATAACTTGATGAAAATATCATCAAACGATTACATATCATCACAATCAATTCATGAATAAAGTGGACAGCGTTTCTCAATATAATGAAATTTAATTGTAGTAAAATCACAAATACAATTTAAATTGGTGATGAGAAAATTAATGGAGCTTTACTTTGAAGATATTTCACAAATAGAGATTTGGGTTCACAATATTCATCTTGTAAAATAGGAAAAGACTGACCTAAATATTCAAGCCCATACCAACCATTTATCATTGATATATTAATGTCTAAGTGTAGGGTTAATCTATCCAATTCAGAAATTACATTTAGTACAGCAAAATTAGTTGCAGATTTATACACACCAGGTATTGAATTTAAAAAAATAATCAGTTGACTTTTTTTCACAGATTAAGCAGGAGTAAATTCTGAAAAAAAATATTTAATGCTAGGTTGCTTTTTAAATATATTTTTATTATATATATATATTTTGTAAATGGCTAAAACCCCAAAATTTCATGTACACACAATAAAATAAGTTCAATGATGTTCAAAAATGTGAATATAAGTATAGTTCATGTAGTATGTGACGTAACAGATTGGTGTATTTCATAATTAATAGAACTCGTTCGATTATGACATATTAATTATGCTTTTTTTGCCTGGTATAATTCATTTTCAAATTAACGTTTTATATTTTTGAGACCGATTTCCATGAAATCTAATTAAAATTGCAGCGAGATATTTGATAAACCACAAAGCATATTAATGTAATATATGTGTGAATTTGGTCTTTTTTCCCAAAATGTGTATGCACTAGTCATGCTAGTATTACACAGATTTGTGTTAAAGGGAAATTGGATATCTCAACATCCATCCACGTCCTTAAAATACTCAATGTGCCAACAATTTGCAATAATCTGTTTCAACTCTTTATCTTGCTTAGTCAAACAGTCATCTTATCACGCAGACTGACTTTCACTATATACTTTATGACTGTACAACTTTCCATAAACAAAAGAAATTAGCAAGCTTCATATATTACGTATATAAAAATCATCCTGTGTATACTTTCATTTACTGTCATTGCGACACAAAAGTAAAAGGCGAGAAGTTACATTGATCCATACAGTAGGTCACTTCTGGAGCATCGGGGAGATCAATGCCCGCTGAGTTATCAATCAGCCTGAGTCAGGTACACACATACACAAGTATTCGTAAACAAACAGCTAGACATGAAGTTTTGTTCTCTGTATTCCAATTTGACTTTAAGTTTTATAGTACATTTGATTACTAAGCCCATTGTTTTATTGTCTAAATATATTGTATCAAAACTTTTTCTGTTTTGTTAATAACCATCAGAATACCATCATGTTTTCTCATCATACTGCAGACGCTTTGTAAGGAGGGAATTTCCTGTCTTAAAATTAGAATACATGCACAATTTATGAATGCATATCAAAATCGGTATGATCATTAAGGTAAAAGATGCTTAAGAGGAAATTAAAATGATAGACTAAAGTTGAATACAGAGTGATTGTGAATTATTGTCAAGAATTATAATTTCTTTATACCGGGTAGTAAGATTAATGGGGAAATATTTCCTTATTCGGAATGCTCATTTTCCTTGGTGGTTGTTTGTCAGTTGCACTTCCTGTCTTGGCCCACTGACTTAGGATCGTTGATATAATCAACTCCCAATAAGCACCGGTAAAAATATCCAAGAAACAGTCGATCAATTAGTTTTTTTAATCTCTCGATCATTAATTTACAATTGCATACAAAGATTAAAAGAACAAATGGGTGATAGCAACTAACTAGAATATAAGCATGTTTGAATAATAAAGAACAGTAGAATATTTCAATTCTATAGGTGCAAATTATATATAATTTGAAAAAATTAAGTTGTACTTTTTTGCATTACGGGATCTGTAGCGTTTAATATGGTCAAAGACAAATACAGTGTATATAAAATCATAACTCTACAGATCTGCAGCTAGGATTAAGATATCTAAATATTTATCTCCCTCCCCTAAAAAATTACAAAATTTATGATACGTGCACGCAAAAGCCTCTTTCACACCTATGGTTAATTTTTTTTTTACTTTATGACATTGACGGATACCTGGAAAAAAAAATTAATATCAAGAGTAAGACCCTAATACTAGTAATCTTTATTACTTCCTACATCATGATGAATAATTTACATTAATTTTTTTAATATGAAAAAAAAATTAAATGTCGATTATAACAATTTTGATAAACATTTTTTCAATCAACCTACGAAAATTTCTGCGATCAGTATTATTAAGCCTGTCTCAATAATTATATTTTTGAAAATTTTCCACAACAATATATGGACAAATAGTATCAATTATTTATAACAACTGTTTGAACAATGTGACAGCATTGTTTCCAAGTATATAAAACTTTTATGATAGCAGAGATTAAAGTGGATCCATTTTTAAATAATACGGTTAGAAATCCATACTTTTTTTGATTTTTTCCATCTCAGCACTGTCTTTTCCCTTCTTTTCCTTGTAGTTAGCTTGATCGTTGTTAGCTGGGTTTTTTTTCTGTTCTGGAGTTGATTTCCTGTCTTTAGGAGATCCTTTCTTATAGTGACTATCTCTTTTACTGTCTGTTTTGTTTACTTTCGTATTTTCCACAGATTTCCCCTGATGAACAATTACACCACTGTCAGAAGATGCTTGAGGTGTGCTTCCTCTCCTCTCTGCTGTTGTCTGTTTTTCTCCTGGATCATAACTACCGGAAGAACAAGACACGCAGGAATATATACCTTTATTCAGTACCCGACTATCCAGGTAAAGGGCTGGTCTACTCACTCGCCGTTTACATGAATCACTTTTCTTGCAGTACCCTATACGTCTGAAAAACTCATCTGTCGGCTTTCTCTGGATATCCCAGATGAACTCGGCCCCCTTATGTCGTATTTGTACATACCAACATACATCGACACAGGCTTTTAAATACTGTTCTATTCTCTCATTTTCTTGAATCACAATCTTTCCCTTTCTGGGAAACTTCTGGGAAAAAATAGTGAATAATTTTAAAATAAATAGTGCCTACATGTCGTTCAAACGTGTTTTAGTAGAATATATACAACACAGATAATCTTAATCATCTATTTTAGGCATATATTTTCATTTAACATGTTTAATGCCAGCTGAGTCTTGCTAATTTCTTGTGGTAGTATTTTAATGTTAAAGAAAGGAGCATAAAAAAGAGGGTTATTAGAAAAAAAATGATGAAATAGTGTAAATGCTTAGTAAATAAAATCATTAACAATTGCAATCTCTGATAGAAACAAAAAAAATGCCGGTGTCGTATAGTGAGACTTTCTCCATAGTGAGGCTTCCCCCGGAAGGCTCACTATATAGCGAGTCTTTCCCCCGGAAGGCTGGCTATATAGTGAGCCTTCCCCCCGGAAGAATGGCTATATAGTGAGACTTCCCCCACGGAAGTTTCACTATATAGCCGTTCTTCGGGGGGGAAGGCTCACTTTATAGCCAGCCTTCCCCCATTCATAGCGAGACTTCCCCCTCCTATTATAGTTTCTGGAACATTGTTTTATTATTTTGAAAAATTCTAACAATGTTAATTTATGACAAAATTATCTTCCATATATATACATGTATTTATATATTTATTTTATATGCATGAACAGTTTGAATATCGTTTTAACTGTTTGATATCCATTATAACATATGCATGTACATTGAGATGATATAATATATATATAATATGTATACCCTTTCCTTTACATGTATTGATAACGAATAATTTTATTAGTTCACAGTCACTTATATGAAATGTTCTGATTGTTTTCAGCATTTGAATAAAAAAAATTGATAGCATAGTTTTGTTTGTTTGTTTTTCTGTTTGTGTACAAACATTAGCTATTTACACATTAGATATGGTTCAACCGATTTAATAAAAAAAAATGTAGCGAAAATAAAAAAATTATAGTACTTTAAGACTATGCGAGAAATAAAATAATTGTGCTCGAATGTGAAAAATAAAACAAGCATTCCAAATCTCAATTATGATTTTCTTAGTTCCTAACTATATTTATCGAAAGTTTCATGTACTTAAAGTTTAAATCTACTTTTGACTTCATAGATCAGTGGTTCGACAAAAATTTACACTACAGCACATAAATCTCAGGTTTTTATGAAAGGTCCGTAACTGATCATGATTCAATTTGCTGAAATCACGAGAGAGTCAGTGATTTGAGCGCCGTGGTCGTTTTTCTCCAGTTGACGAAAACCAGTATGCACGCATTTTATAAAACAAACTTTAAAATTATTACAACTTAATATATTAAATATAAGCAGATAAAACCGTTTAATTGACAACAAAAAATATTGGAAAAGTAATAGTTCACCGATTTTCTTGAAATATATATTATTTAACTCAGGATCAGAGGCGCTTAGATTTATTTTTATTAAACACATATATTTCAGATCATATACGTAATTTTATTTAACCTAACTGAGGAATTTAAAATTTACAAAAAATACAATATAGGAATGACTAAAATATACATGTTTAATATGCGACAAAACAGATCTACACACTAAAGTTGACAATTAGCCATCTCCGACTTTAGTGCAAAATAGTTTAGTCAAATAAGTGACAATTGCAATGCAGTATATATATATTTTTAATTTTACGTATTTTTTATACGTGTATTCAAACATCCAATCGTCCAGACCCAGTTTAATAAAATATCTTTCAATAAATAATTTTTAAAACACGACCAAAATGAAAAAAATAATTGTATGAATTGATGTATGGGTGTGATGAGCAGGGGATGCACACATTTTCATGCAATTTTTCCGGTCATAAATTTAAACAAAAAAAGGAGGGGGCTAAGCCCAATCCATGCATCCAGTGCCTTTGCAAAATACTAGTATGCATGACAGTCAGAATTTGATTTAAAGTGTATTAGAACTCAAATCCATCTTATTTGATTTTATAGTGATGTAATTTCATTTATATGACGCAAATTTAATTTCAAAATGAAATACAAATCCTAAAAATACTTCATAAAATTTATAAAAGTTAAAAGGTCCCTAAAGCATACAATAAATATTTAATTATGTCAATGTATTTAAACTCCAAACCGAAAACCGAAGGGGGAAGACTTACTATGGACAGTATGGGGGGAAGTCTCACTATATACCCATATCCCCCCCCAGGGGGAAGACTCACTATATAGTCAGACTTCCGGGGGGGGGGGGGGAAGTCTCACTATGGCGGAAGTCTCACTATATGACACCGGTATAGATACACTGACGTAAATACGATATAGTGTTCAGACAATCAAAGATATTGTTACATGTATCTTTAAAAAGTCTATAAATCAATTATTTTATAGACAATAAAAAAAACCCGTTACCTGAACTAAGTACTGTGTAACATCAGAATCCAATTCCTCCTGAAAAACTCTTGCTGCTTCGGTCTGGTCTTTGGGTAAATTGTTCGCCTGCCCAAAGATAAATATACACTGTATGTTTTGTTGGGTTTTTTCCTGTGTTTTTCAATGGATTTCAATGTACGGAGAAAAAAAAAACCTAATATAAAACTAAGATGATAAAATAGTTTACTTACCTCTGGACAATAGCTCAGTGCTTTACCCAATTCTTTCTGTTGCTTGTCATATTCTTTGCAACAGAAGTTGAATGCCGTCTGAAAAACAAAATCCACGTTACTGACATTTCTTTACTTGGGAAAATTCAAATTAAAATTTCTCATGTTTTAGAGGTCCATGTCTCCTCTGCTTCTGATTCGTTTGGTTAATGAACTTTTAAGCTTGATTACTGATCTTATTTCCATGATACATGTACATGTATATTTTTCTTGTTAAAAAAAAATGATGCCATATTTTCTCATAAAAAAAAATTCCATTTACAGTTCTATTATTCAACAGTAATTATTGTTTTGTTTTTTTTTTTTAATTTTAAAATCAAATAGATATTAATTACAAATATTTAATTTTAGCTATTTTTTTTTTACTTTATTATGATCAAGAAAAAGAAATTTAAATCAAGTTTCGGAATATAAAATTACATCAGCGATGTGTCTGAGGTAGTTGGACTCTTCTTCAGGGATAATGGCAGTGTCTGGCGTCTTAGTATTTTCATGTTTTGGTTGTAACTCGCCCACTACTGCGCCTCTTCTGAGGTCAAACTCTTTCCAGAGTTTATCTCCGGTGCTGCCATCTGTTGGAACGACGTTACCTGGTCCAGTGTTGTTTGTATTATTTTGCAGATTCTTCAATCTAACGTCATGTTGAAAAAAATCGCATTAGTCATCGGAATAAAAAAAAAAGCTTCAAATGTACTTTTAAAAAAATATATTGTCCTTACATGTATGATAATAATTAAAGTATGTAGCATTTAACCTAATCGTATGCACGCAATGAAGAAAAAATATATTTAGTATTAATGATGAGTGAAGAAAAATAAGTATATTCGCAATGTATCGCATTTTTATTACAATTTTTCTATACAAAAATACATTTTGATGAAATTTATATAAATAATTACACATAAAATGAAATAGACCATATTTAACATGAAGTAATTTTTATAAAAGACGCATATTCTTTCTAAAGGAGTTTAACAGGTATTTTTTAAAAATTTATTTGTAATTTCAAAACAGTGATATGTTATGACTTTTTAAGGTAAATATATAAAATATCGAAGAGCAGTACAACATTATTATACGGTTATTGACTGGGTATGAGGGCAACATATGATTTGTTCGACCTGAAGGTGAAAATAATGCCCGAGGCCGCAGGCCATTTGTTGGACCTGAAGGTGAAAATGTTGCCCTTAAGGGCAACATTTTCACCTTCAGGTCCAACAAATCATATGTTGCCCGAATCCCAGTCTAAAACTGGTTTGTGATACCCTTCTCTCAAGATTTAATTAATACACACTGTATTATCAATTACTTTTATACATGGAATATTATAGCTCAAAGGTACTTGGACACATGCAGATTTGAAGTTATTTTCTCTGTAATATTACGACTTGTATATTTTAATAGCATTTCACACAAAATTTTATTCAAAATCTTATTTCATATAAAAGATATTAAAAATTCAAATTTTTTGGCGGGTTTGATTGACACATCCTAGCACTTTCACAAATTAATTTTATTCTTAATCCTTATGAAAATTGGCAATCTCGTTGTGTATAAATGAAAAATATTGATACTTTAATCCAGAAAATTCAGAGTAGACATGTTCAAAAGCAAAACAAACACACAATATATTGTCAGTCCTTGCAGTTGTAGTAAGCAGACTGTGACGATTGAACGCACCCGGTGAATTGTAAATATAAACAATAACAGAACTTGAGCCCCGTTTACAAAAACTGTGTACATAACACAAGTGTGCTCGATTGCTAAACTCTGTAAGCAACCCTTAGTTCGGAATGACGATACTTAATTGTGATGGAGTTTTGCTTTCTAACATTTGTACTCGGAATAAAACTATTTTCTGGATAAAAGTTTTAATATTTCTCATTAATACACAACAAGATTGCCACTTTTCTTAAGGATTAAGAATAAGGTTAAAATTTGTGAAAGTGCAAGGATGTGTCAATCAAACCCGCCAAAAAATATGAAGTTTTAATAACTTTCAAATGAAATAAGATTTTGAATTAATTTTTGTGTGAAATGCTATTAAAATATATATGTCGTAATATTATAGAAAAAATATTGATTTCAAATCTGTGTCCAAGTACCTTTAATCAGTAAATATAGAACAAAATTAACTATATTTGTGTCATATCACAAAAATTATTTATCACAAAACACATTCTTCCCTTCTTCCTTACCTTGCTGGTAGCAACAACTCTTGCAGCTCTTAACCTCGGCTATTTTCGTGTCGCCGATTTCGAACGATGATTAATTACTTGTGACATAGCAGTGACGTTGCGGTCTAACAATTCTTATGTTGGACCGGCAGGCCAGTCAACATTGAAATGGTTAGACTGCTGTAATTTCTTAAGTTGGACTTTTTCTTAGTAATAGATATATAGAAAGCTATTTATAAGGGTATAACAAAACGTTTTGTTTCTGTGTCCTGTATTAATCTCATATGTATAAGATGGAGGGCTCAGGTGGTAAAGGATGTTTAATTACATGAATGGAGTAAATGCATATACTGTCTGAATATGTATGGCAAAGAATATAGTTGGAATTGCATAAAGCATTATTAATTATGGATAAAAACTATTTATAAGTAGCTGAATGATAAACTTTTCAAACCTTTCCTGTACTTTTTTCACGTGTGAATCTTCCTGTTCTATTTTCTGTCGAACTTCTTCGTTTTCTCTGTCCTTATGTTCAGAAAAAATGATAAAAATAAAATTGACCAATTAAAAAAATCATTCTTGATGCTATGCACTATAGTTTGAGTATATCTGCATTACCTTATTTATTTTTTAAACATTTTTATTGAATTTAAATGAACTGAAATCAAGTTCTAACAATTTCATTTGTTCCTCTCTTTATATAAACATCATGTTAAAGGGTGTAGTTGAAAAATATATATCCGTATTATTATATACGAATCAAGCATATTTCACTTTGAAACAATCAAGTGTAACATCTTGCATATAGGTGAAATTGTCTTTGATGATTTTGCCCCAAACTTTTCTCTTATGAGAAGTCGATGTTTCGTTTTCACCCCACCCCCTCTTTCAATTAAGTACATTGTATTATATTAAAACGACTCAATGGAGAAGAGTTCCGTCGTCGTTACACCGGCTTACGTGTATTCATGAAATACATGTTCATATATATACGTATGTTTCCTTTTTATGTCTTTGAATTAATTTAATTCAATTTAATTTTTTGACCAATTAAGGGTCCTCATGGGACAAAGAGAAAGTACAAATTGTATATAATGATTAATGATATACATGTGTAGTGTGCGTGTACGAAATACAATAATTCAATATAACTGTGGTACAGACGAGAGAAAAGAGTTGTGCGATTGTTGAGAAAGACACACAAACAGGGGTGATTTTTACATATACATTAACATAAGTTCCGAGTAAAAATCATGTATTTGTTTTATATCCAAAACATAATTAATTCAATGATGTATTTTCCAGTACCTTTTATGTCTTTATAACATAACTAATTCAGCGACCATCGCTTTTAACCAGCACAAAATAAATAACATTTTGCCATTACTTTAACAGTTTAAGCTTCCTGGTTACCCCTACAATCAGGATTTCGCACCTGTTTGCTAGGAACCCTAACTAGGTTAACAAGTTAACAAAATGTATATATACTTACCAGTATTTGTGTGATAAGCGTTGTTATTTGTGTCAATTTATCCTCTGAATGTACATTAGGTTGATTAAATTGGTCTAATGCCTGCTTTAGTGTCCCCATATTATTATTTTTTACTTTCGATTTGCACAGTATTAAATCCCCGGGAAAATGCAATGCTTATCGACAACTCGGACACAATTTTAGAATTTAAACCGACACCTAAGTGAGTGCGGATCCAATTTTTCCAAACGGATTCGGAAGAAGGGGGGGGGGTCTATACAACCGATTAAGAAAAAAAAAATATAAATCCAAATACATTTCTATGTAGTTTAGTTTTAAGATGATTTGTTTTCTAAAAAAATAATGATAATAAAAATATTGAAACCCATCCTCATAGAGCGAGATTTATTTGATAAATATCTATTATTAGGCTAAGAGAGTGGAAAAGAAATGTATGTTTCCAGGCACCAAAAGCCGTGCAATATACTAAATTTTCATAATTGTTTGGATTTTAAAATAAATCACAAATCAATTTTTTGATTTAAAAAAATGTCCCTGAATTCCATTTAAATTTTATTGTCTTTTTTTTTTTTTTTTTTTTTTTTTTTTTTGTAACGATCATTTATTTTTCACCAAAGTGATTATGATTGATTTAATACATGTTGAGAAATGGTAAAATTGGGTAAAAGGAAGAATACAATACAAATTTTTTCGATTTTTTTTTTGTTGTTATAACTGTTTGTTGTATTTTGTCTATTTATTAATTTAACTACACTATAACATAGATTTTAAATATTTGATAATCAAAGGAAATGTTAACTGCTTTGATTGAAGAATTCAAATTCGTACAATTACATGTAATTTAATACATCTAAAATACTTTTATAAAGTACACTATTTTAATTAAAATATCTAATGAGTATTTACGAGTAGTATACTTATAATATATAATATAATAATATAATATATAATACTTATAATACATATTAATATAACTAGTATACTTATTCTTCACTGTTAATTTTTAGCCCCAATGTACGTTCTGCTTTTACTCCAGCCTGGGTCATCTCTGCCAATGGTAAGACGGAGCACCCCAAATATATATGTTAGAGGGATCCTAAATTCGATTCCACAGCAAGTTGATGGGGTGTCGTGAAATAGTACTAGTATATTGTTTTCTTTTAATACAAATATCCCTACTACCAGGGACCTATATACTAGTATATAGGTCACTGCTACTACAGATGTGGCCTTTTTTCTCTACCCACAGAAAAGGCACAGATGACTAGGGCCTGTCCCCCTATCCTTCTCACCGACTTCTTCTTCTCCTTCTTCTTCTTCCATACGAGTTTACTCTAGCTATCTAGCGTTGTACTTGGGTTGTGACACGCGACGGACAAGGTTAAAAACCCGATCAGGGCACTGTGTACAATAAAAAGTTTAAAACTGGTACCCTTAGTTGGTGTTTGTGGGTAGCTGGCACCTCGTATATGAGTCCAGCTGTGTCCGGACTCCGGAAGGACTCGAACGTACGTTGGTGCTGAGGCAACTACAGGTGATAAGTGGTTCCAGTCTAGCATTGTCCTCGGAAAGAAGAAATATCGATGTGCATCAATCCGGGTGTGTGGTAGACGGTACGTGTAGCTGCCTCTAGTCCTTCTATCACTGATGTCAGGTACATATCTGCAGGAATAGCCACCAACTTCATGACCAAGGCATGCTCGATCTTGACAACTGATTCACTCTGGACTTAATGGTATTTAATTCTAACTGCCAGAGACTCTTTGTAGATTTGTTTCTCGTTTTCTTTCATAAATAATTCTTCTATACCACCTTTATATGTCATAATGGATTCCATATGGAAAAACAAAACTATTCAATGGATGGAATATGTATCAAGGAACGACTTGATTTTAGAACTTCGTGTAATTTATTCGTTGTACGACTTGTCTAAAATCTATCATGTTTTGATTTTCATTCCACACGTGGAAAAAGGTAAATTTAATAGAGAATTTATAAACTAAAAATTGTTTCTTTTGCAATAATTTTTATAGTTACATTTATTGGAAGGTAGGAATTTTGAATATGAATAAAACACGGCTTTGAATTTTATGTTAAAATTGACATAAATATGTGCGGACTAAACTATCTTGGACAGAATTTACTCATCACATAATCATTAGATAAATAATACACCGTGACCATGCATAAATTGTTAAATTATTTATAACAATTAAATGATGACAGTGAAAACAAAAGTATGCATTGAAGGCAAATATTTTTTGGTTAATTGTCAACTCGATTCTTTATTCTCTTTAACAGGTCCGGCACAATGTCTTGATTAAGCTATATAGCTTGATTTAGCTATATAGCTTAATTAAGCTATTCGGAATAGCTTAATTAAGCTATTTTATCACAATTTTTTCTCAAATGTTTTATTTTTTCAGCATGCGCTAAAAGTTGCACCTTGGTGCAGTGGAAATATTAAACTTTGAACTCTTTTGAATACAATGCATGTAAAAATCACTCACCAAATTGTGTCTCCGTGAGAGACTTTGTACTCAAATTTTTAAAAGTTTGGGGGCTATTGATGAGTGACCACACAGTTATTTCTTGAATGAAATTATAAAGGAGGTCACAAGATAATTGATTGGTAACAGTTCAACACAATGAGAAGCAATCATACTTATCCACGCCTCACCGCACTCAATAGGACACTTTCCCCTAGTACAGTTACCCAAACAATGGAAATTCATCTTCTGCTTAAAAGTATTCAACAACAGCAATGTTAGAACTTTCTATGATTTAGGTTGTTTTTTTGAAAGCCCAAAGTACATATATGAATAGTCAAATACTTGCGACTTTTTGTTTATTTCTCAATAAAAACGTTTTTGTTAAAAACTGCATATAAATAGCTTTATTAAGCTATTTTAACTAGCTTAATAAAGCTATATAGCTTTATAAAGCTATATGGCTTAATCAAGACATTGTGCTGGACCTGTTTAAAGAAGTGGACAGGCTTTCGCCTGTGGATGTAGGCTAAAACCTGTCCACTTCTCTGAAGAGAATAAATTCTTTATATAAACAAATATATATCAGCAATAATGCATCAGGCGTGTAGAATCTCTCGACAGCTGTGATCAAGAACATATAAGGTCTGAATAACCATTGAATTTTCCAAATTTTGCTTTAAGAACTGTTTTTGTTTGGTAAGACATTATCTATATGGTCTATTAAAGTCATGTACATAACAAAATATAAATCTAATTTACTCAATAAATAGCACGGCATGTGGTAAAGACATTTTTTGTAAATATATATTTCGCTGGCAGGTTACAACAGGCCTATTTTAATATGTAGTCCTATTACAATTTCATAATAATTGGGACTCTTCAGTTTTTCAAGCTAAATGAATAACTGAAGAAAAATCTATAGTATAATAACCAAAGCCATACATAATATATTCTCAATCAATATAACGGCATTGAGCATGTTGAGCAACACAGCTGTAAAACTAAAAGTAATGTACATTTTTCCTCTTCCCAAATACAAAGAATTGCTCAGAGTCAGACTAATGGAGACTACAAAATCAAATGGTGTGGTGAAAGAAGGGATTGATGGTGAAAATTCCAAGTTGGGCAAAGAAAACTCTAAGCAAACAAAAAAGTCCATAAAAAAATTTCGTAAAAAACTTATTGAAGACTTTCAAAAGAGGAAGGCCCAGTTTAAGCTGCGAAAAAAGAAGAGGAAACAAAGAAAGGATGGGACCTGTGAGGAACAGGAAACAGAATCTAAAGACATCAGTGACAACAAACAACCATCATGTAAAGTAAAAGACAAACAACCGTCAGATACAGTCGGAAACAAACAACCAACAGAGAAAGTGAAAAACAAACTGAAAAGTAAAGTACAGAAAGATGGACCTCATAAAGATGTTAAAAGACTTCAACACGGCCCAAGGAAGGACTCTAAAGCATCCAAAAAAGACAGCAATGTGAATAAGAAATCACACAAAGGACCTAGAGAATTTAGAAAAGTATGACTTATAAATGTCATTTGCAAGTTTGAATAAAACTTCGAGAAAATGAAATAATATGCTACAAACTTCTTTTCAGAGACTTTTCAATTGCATGTATCATGATTTATATATCATATTTATTCTAAACTATTTAGCTTAGTTTAATTTTTCTATAATTTCATGCATAATGTTTTATTTTATATTTTCACTTTTTGTTTGATTAATTTCTTTTTTAAAAATATATATTGTGAGTATAATAATTTATCTTTATACAGGATGAATACCCAGGAGATGCACCTGTATCCAAAAACTTAATGTCAAAATATCAGAGAGGAAAACAGATGCAAACAGTAAATCCATTTACAGATCCTTTACAACATCAACTTAATAATTTATTAATTTTATCATAGCTATAAAAAAGACATGTTAATATGAATGTATCTGCAAACAAGAGAAAAAAATTAACCAAATGTTTATTTAAAAAACAATAACTTGTCAATTTAGAAAGGAACACGTACCTTCCATGGACATGTTAAACTCGTTCAAAATGAAAAGAAATTAAAAATGGCAGTAAAACAGGCAGCTCGATCAGAACGCCTCTTACAAGAAGAACCCGGGTAAGTTTTTACATAATCAGATTACCTTTTTTGTTTGGCTATAAGATTGTCTTTTGTAAATGCATCTTACAAAGAGAGCTACATGTACATGTATAGGGAAAGTTTTACATTCTGACAGAAATTATTTGTGATGAAGATTGTGATAGAAATGACTTGATTTAAACAGAGAGGATATTAATTCACAGGAGGAATAATGATAACTTTTTTCTTTCAGTTTTCTGATACCGGAGGATGGAGAGAGCACCACTAATGTCAGTCAGTCTGACATTGTCCAGTCAGTAGACATAACAACAGCTCAGAAAGTCAGTATACTAATACACTGTAGTAACTTAATTAATGTCTTCATTTTATTGATCTAAATTTCTATAATACTAGAACTACTGGTATGCACTAGATTAACAGTCAAACCTGTCTAATCAAAATCTGTTCAATCCGCCACACTGTGACTTCTGATGTTAAATTTCTTTCCCATTTTACTTTTTTCCATGATTATTTACACTTCACAATTCGACACCTTGTCTATTTTGACATAAAATTCATCTCCCAGTTTATGTTGGATAGGACATTTAATTCATGTCAACCCTAAAAAAGTAAAATTTCAATGACTACTAATCAATTCTGTTTTAATATAAACATTCTGTAGATTGGTTAATAAAACAGTTTACTTTAAATTTACTTTTCTGTTTAATAGCAATAATCTTTGTCAGTGTGTATAAACATTTTTGTTTACATTACCTATATGTGCTGCTTCATTTATTTAGTATTTCAATCTGGACCTTCCACAATTTGGCCCATACAAGTTGCAGTACACCAGGAATGGGAAATATCTATTAATAGCTGGGAGCAAAGGTCATGTAGCAGCTATGGATTGGCTGACAAAGAGATTGCTGTGTGAAGTTAATGTCATGGAAACAGTCAGAGACATAAGGTTCATAAAACAAACTTTTACTTGGAGAAAAATACCATACTTCACATTATAGTCATTGATGATGAAGTCAAGTTTGTGGGAGACATTGTGTCATGAAAGAAATGCATTGACCATAGGAACTTTCAGAAAGCTCAGCAGCACTAGACATATGTACAGTCTTTGCTAAATCTTATTTTTAGCACATGCCCTTTGGGCAGGTTTAACCACCAATTACACTAGCCTGAAAAAATATTTACATGACCAAAAATTTATCAAGTTATTTTATTCTTACATGTATTTGCCATTTCATGCCAAGGAAATGATCCGAATTCCAATCTATGGATCTATTGTCTTGACATTAATATTTTTTCAACCTGTATACTCTTTGTGTCTCTTTTGCAAAAGAGGTCCTTGGAAATCATGGTAGAGTAAACTGTCAGTAAAATTTTATTTTCTGCTTCACTTTAGTTGGAGAATCAAAGACTTTTAATTCTGTATAATGTTATTGGTTTGATTTAAGGCTTATGCCTCAGAATTTACATGCCCTTTGGGCTTATAAGTGATAAGTGTGTAATTTCCACATGCTTCCTTCCAATTGTTCCAGGTCCTGCATATATGTGTCATATATTTATAGATGGAATACCCATATTCCTACATATATGTGTTGTAAATTTACAGATGGCTTCATCAGGAGACCATGTTTGCTGTTGCCCAGAAGGAGTGGACGTACGTGTATGACAATCAGGGGATAGAGTTACACTGTCTGAAACAGCTACATGAAGTTCTGAGGCTGGAGTTTCTACCCTACCACTTCCTCTTGGCCAGCTCTGTAAGATTTCTTATGATAAGATGTTCCTTTTTAGAAATTCAGAACTTAAAATAGATAAGCATTATCATTTCAATAAGCCTTTATGTATTAAGTTGAAATGAATTGAGCAAATCAAAATGCAAATGAGTAAAAAAAAACCCAGTGATTTCAATAAATATAGCATTAAAACGTGTAAGAGTGACTAGTATTTACATGCAGGGAAGCCCATCCCTTATAATCTTATAGCTTGAAATAAACTATAAGTTGTGATATACACTGTATTGATTGATATTTGATGCTTTCTCCCCAGAATGTCAATGGTTACCTGTACTGGTTAGATGTCTCGGTGGGTCAAAAGGTGGCTGGCCACAGCACTGGTCTGGGCAGGCTGGATGTCATGTGTCAGAATCCTCAGAATGCCATCATCTGTCTCGGACATCCCGGAGGTACTGTATATAGGGAAATTTTCGACCCTGTCTTATTTTTGCCCCTTTCATCCTTGTCACAATTCATTGGGTGAATTTAAAACGGGGCGAATTCAAAGAACACAGTATGAATTCTTTAATAGAACTGTGACTGGGCGAATGTAAAACGGGGAAAATTTGTAAGCAAGTGTAAAAGGGCGAAAATAACACGGGGCGAAAATAACCATGTATACAGTATTAGGCAAATCTTACTGTTCTTTTCATGACAAATGTAGGTTTTAGAAGTTGTAGAACTGAATTCAACACTGGCTTAGGGTAGTGTTATTTGTTTCATTCAATGATGTATTCAATAGATCAATGTAGGTAGATGTACAAATTACAGATAAGAGGATTTACCATACACAGAACAGCCAGCCATTAATATGGACCAAATATTCTTTTTATTAATAATGAGTTTCTTCATTACTGCTTATAGGAAGTGTAACGATGTGGTCGCCAAATGTTAATGAGCCTCTGGTGAAGATGCTTTGTCACGGTGCTGCGGTCAGATCCATAGCTGTGGATTCTAGTGGAATGTGAGTCTGTTCATACAGGACAAGTTCAATAACCTTATAGCAAACATCCATTTTCTCCCCTTTGAATTGCTAAACAATGTTGCTTAACATCCATATTCTGTCAAATGTGTATGGGTTATCAGCGAAAAAAAATATAATCATAAATCTCCTGTGCCTATCATGTTTTCACTGTGAAAATGTATTCCTGTTTCAATATATTTGATACCATGCACAGTATGCCCATGTAAAAATACTGCTTTATAGATATATTAAAACTGGAAGTACATGTAGTAAGAAATCAGAGCTCATACATGTCACAGTGTTTTGTTTTTAGGTCACCTGAGTAAACTCAGGTGACCTATTGCTATCCGTTTTCGTCCGTCGTCGTGCGTTAACATTTGAACATTTTCAGCTTCTTCTTTGCAACTACTGAACCAATTTCAACCAAATTTGGCATGAAGCATTTATGGGTGAAGGGGAACAAAAATTGTAATTTCACGATCCCTGCCCCCCTGGGGCCTGAGGGGTGGGGCCAAAACCACTAAAACTAATGCAATCTTTAAAAATCTTCTTCTTTACTCTTAGACATCAAGCAGTAAAACTGTTTACATGATTGTAATTAGCATTGAGTCCTCTATCAAAATTGTGAAATTCATGGCCCTGGGGTCTGGGGTTCTAGTGCTAGGGCAGGGCTAAATAAGTATATAGTGAAAATGCATTATTTCTTTGAAAATCTTCTTCTCTGCTCCTGGGTATTAAATAAACCAACTAAGTACATGGTTATGATCAGCAAGAGTGCCTCTTCCAAAATTGTGAATCTTATGGCCCCAGGGTCAGGGGTTCTGGTGTTAAGGCGGGGCTCTCTTGATTTTATAGTGAAAGTACATTAATTCTTTGAAAATCTTCTTCTCCTAGGTATGAAATAAACTAATTAAGTGTATAGTTATGATGAACAAGAGTTCCTTTTCAAAAATTGTGAAATAATGGCCCCAGGGTCAGGGGTTCTGGTGTTAGGGCGGGACTGTATTGATTATATAGTGAAAATGCATTAATTCTTTGAAAATCTTCTTCTCTGCTCCTAGGTATTAAATAAACTAACTAAGTACATAGTTATGATGAGCAAGAGTGCATCTACCAAAATTGTGAATTTTATGGCCCCAGGGTCAGGGGTTCTAGTGTTAGGGCGGGGCTCTATAGATTATATAGTGAAAATGCATTATTTCTTTGAAAATCTTTTTCTCTGCTCCTAGGTATGAAGTAAACTAGCTAAGTACATAGTTATGATGAGAAAGAGTTCCTCTACCAAAATTGTGAATTTATGGCCCCAGAGTCAGGGGTTCTGGTGTAAGGGCGGGGCTCTATTGATTATATAGTGAAAATACATTAAATCTGTGAAAATTTTCTTCTCTGCTCCTGGGTATTAAGCAGATGAACTACCTATATAGTTGTGATGAGCAAGGGCCCTGATCTTCTAGAATTGTGAATTTAAAAGCCCCAGGGTCAGGGGGACCATTGCTGGGGGGCTGTACTTATACACTGAAAATTGTTTGAAATCTGCTCCTTGGTATTAATCAAATATTTTTGAAAAGCAAGGATGCCTTTTCAAAAATTGTGCAATGTGTGGATCTAGGCCTAAAGGGTCAGGGGTTCATGTGTGGTAGGGGATTATTGTTGATTATTGCTGAATATTACTGGTTAGTTGAAATACATTTTTTGTTCCCCTACCCTGCCTATGGGTATTAAGTAACCAAACTAATAACTGCTACATGTATGGTTATGATGATCAATGGTGCCTCTTTCAAAATTGTGAATGCCATAGCATCTGGCTTAAAACATGAATCAAATTCAATCACTGGAAAGTTGTTGCATAATGCTCAGGTGACCTATAACAGGTCGGAGAGAATACTCGAAATCGGGTATTATCCTTGAAATCGGGTATAATACGCGATATTGGGGTATCGTAGAATCCGCGAAATCGGGTATAGGAGGTGTTATCACAAAATAAAAATTAAACATTGGGATGGCGCATTATGCGGAGTAAACTTTCACTTAGTGGTGAATATTTTGCATATAATTCACTACTAAAAAGATAACCTCGACCTCAAAGTTTGTGCGCTCACGACAACAAAGGCTTGAAAAGGTAAGCACGTTTAACATTCTGCTCCCAAACACGGTCTTCTTCTACTTTATATTTTGTTTAATGTGAAATACGTTTGCAAATTTTTCAAGCCAATATCCTACTTTATATAAATGCAAATTATCAATATTCTGTGATCTATAGTTTAAACAAATCAGTACAACTAACATAAAGAAGTTGCAAACAATTCTATTTGTATGGAAACACGTTTCAAACAAAACAATGTTTCGTTTTTATGAAATAATGTGTTTTTCATCTTTAGTCATACAATTGTTCCCTTAAAGTTTATCCCTTGCACTTAAATTGATCATTCAAACATTAGAATATTTAAACTTTGATACAGAACGAAGCATTCATTTTTTTTTTAGAATTTAAAAAAAATATATACCTTTTTTTTTTTTAGAATGCCTCCTACAAAATCGTGTAGAAGTAAGGACCATGATGCTGTTATCAAAAAAGTTTCTGATGAAAAAATAACTGTGTTTAAAGTCAAGGGGAAAAAAGTAAAAAAAGACATTGTCGAAACTTTGATAAAAAATGGGTCCTTGACTGAACATTCCAAATATGTTTGTTCTTCCTGTGTACAACATGCAGAAACCACGTTTATGCAAGAAAATTTGATTAACAAAGAGCGCAAAATTAGTAATGAAGAGTGTGAATCTTCAGTATTTGAAACATTCTTGGAGTATATAAGGGATGGGAAGTTAACGCATGAACAAAGCTGCGAGTTGGTCTTTAATATTGCAAAGAAACAGTCAAAGGACATATACAAAGATTCGGTCAGCATCCAGAATGTTTATAAAAATGATACTGAACTCCAGAATCTTAATTTGCAGGGTAAGCATTCAGAACTGTCCTCGAATTATATATATATATGGTTTTAGATATTATATATATATATATATATATATATATATATATATATATATATATATATATATATATATATATATATATATTCTTTAATTTTAGATTGGTTATCAAAGAGAGACAAGGTGGTAATTTCTTTTCTTCGAGGTATTGCTAGCAAGGAAAGTCCAGATCTGCCACTGTTGGTGAAAACTGTGGATCACATTTACAACTTAAGCAATCCTACATATGTGTCCTCGCTAGCTTTTATTCAAAATCTGTTGACATACTATATCACAGGAAGTCGGTTTGCAATAGATTTGAATAGTAAGGGATCACCCTCAGGTTGTTATGCAACCATAAAGAAGTGGATTTCAGATCACAGCAGAGACCCACTTACATGTCCTGGTGATGCCGATGTTTTCACATTTTTTGACAACAACCAGGTATACGTACTGTTGTAGAACAATATATTTTACCATCCAATTACATATATACTTGTGTAATAGATAGTTTAGTCTTATTATTTTGTACTTGCATAGGTTTTACAGAAGAGATGGAGGGTTGAGTTTGATTTTAAGTGTAAAAGCAGCGTAGTAACGAATCTTATACATATAATCCCGAATGAAACTTCAGCAGAGATTCTTCAAACAAATCCAGATTTATCACCGAGAAAATGGTATGATCTGTCTACAGAGGCAAAACAGGCACTTGTCCCTAAATTAAAATCACAAGTCGATGAAGCAAATCAAAATTTCAGGAAATACAGGTACTGCATTTTATGAACATATAAATTTGGGCATACATGTGTATCTTATAAAAAAATCCAATAATTTTCTGAGAACATCTGTAAACTAAGTCTATTAATCATTTAGGAATGATTTCATTGAAAAAAAGTTGAAAGTTATTGTGGAGAGTCAAATGCGGAAAGCAAATAACACCTTTGAAGACTATATCGACCAGAAGAAAACTATTTTGACAACTAACACTTCCTCTGAAAGGTATCTCCATTTTCCATTTGACAATTTTTGTAATTGCTTTGTTTAATTGCTCATACAATTATTTGATTCTTTTTTTCTTTTCTTTGAAGATACACGTTTATACCATCTGGGCATGCTAACAAACCAGATATTATTATTGGTGACCCCTGCTTCGAAAATCCATGTTCTTATGAAGCTCTAGAAAAGGTATGGTATAGAATTTAATTATCGCTGAAACTCTTTATCTTGGAAAAATTAGTTTGTCTCGTTTAAAGAACAGTAGGGCCACTTTTTCAGGTTTTTGACCATATTCTAAGTAAAACTGAAGTGGGCGAGGGAAGGTCTTGGACAATAGTAGGATGCGATGGTCTTCCCTACACTCTTGGATGTAGAACAATTGACAGTGTGTGTCGATGTAGAGAATGTGAGATGGAGTTTACAAGCGTAGAAGAATTTGAAAAACACAAAATTTTATTTGATCATGAAAAGTGTTCTAACATCAACGATTGCCTGAAGTATCTGGATATAATCATGGTACCCGGTGAGCAAACATTTTTGTTAACATATCTCAACAAGATCTGTAAATTTCAATTTAAAAAAAATATATATAGCTACTTTTTTTTTAACATTATTTCAAGAAATATTGCCTATATGTATTAAATTTCAGGATTAGGGCATTTTGAGATGAATATGCTAAAAGCAGTCTTTAGATTACTTTGGGACGTCATTTTAGTTGACTTAGCAGTGATGTTGGGCTTTCACAGCCCGAAGGCATTAGCCTCCTGTATGGCTGCAACCGGTACATGTATTCCCTTATCGTCAATTTCAAACAGTGGTTTCTTTACTTAGACGTTTTTGTTTGAACATCCATTTCATTTCATATTTTTATGCAAAGATTTAAATTTATGTTTCTTTTTATTTCTTTAATCAGACCACCACAAAAGTTGGCAAATTTTCCAAATATTTCTTCATGCCATGGCAGAAGAGCTCCTCCTGCTGTATGCCAGAGAGGAGTTGAAAAGAAATGAAAGACCAACAGCAGAGGGATTTTATAAATGGACAAAACATGTAAAGAATCCCAATTATAAATTCATGGTTGAAGCAGTGTTCACTTTATGTCTTTCACTTCATGTGTTCAGGGCTGGTGTGAGGAGGAACAACACCTCTGCAATCAGAACAGCACTTTTTAAATTCGCCCCGCTATTTTTTGGATTCTCCATGCCATTTTATATCGAGACATTTATTAGAGATTCCTTTTTTCGCATTCAGTGCCCTCCAGAAATTAGAAATTTCATAGAAAATAACGAATCGTTCAGTATATCAGGAAACTGTTCAAAAGGCGAGGGAGGAGATTTTATTTTAGAGTCAAAAAATAGAAAGACCAAGATGTGGATGCCAGGAGGTCTTCCTGACGAGAAGACATGGTTACATGTCTGTAGGAATATTGACAGACTGGAAAAGGTACATTTAAATTATTTTAAAACTTTTGTGGACATGAGCAAATATGACCAAGGATGCAACATCCATGTATGAAATATATAAAGAAAATGTAACCCATTGTATTCAGAAAAAGATTACTTCTTTATTATATGTTGAGGACAACGGCAATTTATTTTAGTTAAAGATGATTTTGTTTTTGCACATATACCAATGCATACAGCATGGATCCAATAATTGCAGAGATTCTTTTTGTCAGGGTGACCACATCCAATCCATAATCTTTTTTTATCTTCCTTTCCTTCCCCGCAAACTCTACACTTTTCTGGATCCATTGTTGTTAACTCGTGAAGATAGCTTTCTTGAGTCTGAGTCATCTGGCTTTCACATTTTGATGGAGTTGGTGATAAGGGACCTGTACTTGGTCCTGGACAGTCTTCGTTGTTTACCTGTATTTCTGTGGCCTCTTTTGTTTCATGCACATGATGTTTCTTTAAATATAAATAGGAATGAGGAAACAAAATATGATATACTATCTGTACAAAACATCATTTGGGAAGTTATTTAAGAGAATTTTTACTACCTCCACAGATCCTTCTTGTTGGACACTTGAATTGTATTCATAGATATATCCAGATGTGTGTTTCAGTCTCAAATGTACTTCACATTTGGTTACAAGATGCAGATCTACAGCCTGAAAATAAAATGATAATAAATGCTTACATTGAAACATCACTTCCATTTCAGGTGAGAGATAACATGGTTTGTGAACTTGGCATAACTGAAAATGATGTCGACTATCAATATGCCTATGATATTACCACAGAAATATTCGAGTTCCGTAAAAAAATACGCAGTTCCTGCTATTTAAGTGGCATAGACGACATCAAACCACATGTCTCAGTGTCTGGAAAGCAACTAGACAAGGAGCTTATAGATTTCTACAAGTCTTCACAATGTAACTTCGAGAAATATCTAGACTTCTGCACTGAAAATGACTTGAAAGACAAAATGAAACTTGAACCTATTTTTGTTACGCCCAACGATAGAGAAAATTTCTGCTCCCTGGAAAATAAACCAAAAAAAGAACTTATCTCAATGGTGCAGGCATTGTTACAACAGTTGGACGCAGATGAAATTACTTTAAAAAAATGGAAAGTTATAAAATCAAAAAGAAAGTATGAAATAGAGTTTTACAAAGAAATGTTAAACATTGACAAGTGTGAAGACAATTGAGGTAATTCATGATTCGAACATCAGTGTGGAATAAATATCTTTAGAACTGATTAATTAATAAATTTATTTTTCAGATGTCATGGATTTAATAACAGAATGGAAGATGCTAATATTTACCTTTTTTAAAAGGGTGTTCTTTCTTTGATAAAAGGCTTTGTTGAGAGCCATGCTGGAAACATGCGCCCTAGGCTTCATTTTTGATTTCTTTTCCAGCTTGATCGATGACACTTTGGCGCCTTTTTTAGTATTTTTTATCTGCAATCAATTTTAAGGAGTTAAAAGAAATGTTAAAAAGAAAAAAAAATCACAGTAATTTTTATTGTTACATAGATAAAACGATGTAAATGAATAATTCAATAGAAATAATATTTGACATGCATGTTTTGAAATATTCAAAATGTTATTTTAAAAGCATGATAAATACAGGCCCGTAGCAACCCCCCTTTTTTCCACCAACAATACATATAATATAGGAAATGTTCATTGAATGGATGCT